>NC_133654.1:202608876-202819857 GCF_009905375.1 Apium graveolens
TTAAAAAAATAAAGCGAGGAATACCGTTACATTTAAAACAACGTCCTACAGCAATGTTTCATTGCACTAGCCGCATGAACAATGTGTAGTGGCAAAGGATATTTTTTTTAATTTTTTACGAAAAATATTTAGCATTCCGGGGCTGAGTTGTTTATATATTTTTTATAGTTAACGAAAAATCGTAAAATTCTATTTTTTTTTAGTTTTCCACATTTTCAATTTTAGCATATATCCGTTTACTAAAATTAAAAATTGATAAACTAATTGGACAAGTACAAGAAAAATAAAAAAACATACACTCACATATTAAAAAAACATAAAAACTCAAAATATCCCTTATAAAAATTCGAAATACTATTTCGAACAAATAATAAAAATACATTTTAACTCAAAATTTTAAATTCAGTATTTAAATTTAAATATTTTAATTTAAATATTAATTGAAAAATATCAAATATAAGTTCGAAAAAATATTTAAAATTCATTTTTAACAAAAAAAATAAATTAAAAAATAAAGCGAGGAAGAACCATTACATTTAAAACACGTCCTACAACATGTTTCATTGCACTAGCGCAATGAAACAATGCTTTTTTTATTTGTTACGAAAAATATTTAGCATTCCGGGGCTAGTTGTTTTATATTTTTTTATAGTTAACGAAAAATCGATAAAATCCCATTTTTTTAGTTTTCCATATTTTCAATTTTTAGCATTATATTCGTTTACTATAAATTAAAAATTGATAAACTAAATGGTCAAGTACAGAAAATAAAAAACATAAAATCACAATATTAAAAAAATATAAACTCACAATATTCGTTATAATAAAAATTCGAATATACTATTTCGAACAAATAATTAAAAAAACTTTTTCACTCAAAAATTTTAAATTCAATATAAATTTAAATATTTTAGTTTAAAATATTAATTCAAAATATCAAAATATAAGTTCAAAAATTATTTAAAAATTCATTTTTTTAAAAAAATAAATTAAAAATAAAGCGAGGAAGAAACGTTACATTTAAAACAACGTCCTCCGGCAATGTTTCATTGCACTAGCCGCAATTAAACAATGCTTTTTTTTTTTTTTTACGAAAATATTTAGCATTCCCGGGTCTGAGTTGTTTTATATTTTTTTATATTAACGAAAAATCGATAAAATTCCATCTTTTTTAGTTTTTCATATTTTCAATTTTTCATTAATTCGTTTACTATAAATTTAAAATTGATAAACTAATTGGACAAGTACTAGAAAAATAAAAAAACATAAAACTCACAATATTAAAAAAAACAAAAACTCAAAATTCCCTTATAATAAAAATTCGAAATACTATTTCGAACAAATATTTAAAAAATACATTTTCACTCAAATTTTTAAATTCAATATTTAAATTAAATATTTTAGTTTAAATATTAATTCAAAATATCAAATATAAGTTCGAAAAAATATTTAAAAATTCATTTTAAACAAAAAAAATAAAATTAGAAACAAAGCGAGGAAGAACCGTTACATTAAAACAACATCCTACTGCAATGTTTCATTGCACTATCTCCAATGAAACAATGTTGTAGGTGACAAAAGATATTTTTTTATTTTTACGAAAATATTTAGCATTCCGGGGCTAAGTTGTTTTATATTTTTTTATAGTTAACGAAAAATCGAAAAAATTCCATTTTTTTAGTTTTCCTATTTTCAAATTTTAGCATTATATCCGTTTACTATAAATTAAAATTGATAAACTAAATTGGACAAGTACAAGAAAAATAAAAAAACATAAAACTCACAATATTAAAAAAAATATAAAACTCAAAATATTCCGTTATAATAAAATTCGAATATACTATTTCGAACAAATAATTAAAAAATACTTTTTCACTCAAAAATTTTAAATCCAATATTAAATTTAAATATTTTAGTTTAAAATATTAATTCAAAAATCAAATATAAGTTCAAAAATTATTTAAAAATTCATTTTAAAAAAAAATAGAAAAAAAAGCGAGGAAGAAACGTTACATTTAAAACAACGTCCTCCGCAATGTTTCATTGCACTAGCCGCAATGAAACAAAGTTGTAGGTGGCACAGGTATTTTTTTATTTTTACGAAAATATTTAGTATTTCGGGGCTAGTTGTTTTATATTTTTTTATAGTTAACGAAAAATCGATAAAATTCCATTTTTTTAGTTTTTCACATTTTCAATTTTTAGCATTATATTCGTTTACTATAAATTAAAATTGATAAACTAAATTGGTCAAGTACAAGAAAAATAAAAAACATAAACTCACAATATTAAAAAAAATATAAAACTCACAATATTTGGTTATAGTAAAAATTCGAATAACTATTTCGAACAAATAATTAAAAAATATTTTTCACTCAAAATTTAAATTCATATTAAATTTAAATATTTTAGTTTAAAATATTAATTCAAAAATATCAAATATAAGTTCAAAAAATATTTAAAAATTCATTTAAAAAAAAATTAGAAAATAAAGCGAGAAGAACGTTACATTAAAACAATGTCCTACAGCAATGTTTCATTGCCTAGCCGCAATGAACAATGCTCTAGGTAGCAAAGGATATTTTTTTTTATTTTTTACGAAAAATATTTAGCATTCCGGGGGCGGAGTTGTTTTATATTTTTTTATAGTTAACGAAAAATCGATAAAATTCCATTTTTTTAGTTTTCCACATTTTCAATTTTAGCATTATATCGTTTACTATAAATTAAAATTGATAAACTAAATTGGACAAGTACGCGAAAAATAAAACAAACACTCACAATATTAAAAAAAACAAAAACTCAAATAATCCTTATAATAAAAATTCGAAATACTGTTTCGAACAAATAATTAAAAAATATATTTCACTAAAAATTTTAAATTCAATATTAAATTTAAATATTTTAGTTTAAAATATTAATTCAAAAATATCAAAATATATTCGAAAAAATATTAAAAATTCATTTTTAAAAAAAAAATAGAAAATAAAACGCGAGGAAGAACCTTTACAATTTAAAACAACGTCCTACAGCAATGTTTCATTGCACTAGCCGCAATGAAACAATGGTAGGTGGCAAAGATATTTTTTTTTATTTTTTACGAAAATATTTAGATTCCGGGGGCTGAGTTGTTTTATATTTTTTTATAGTTAACGAAAAATCGATAAAATTCCATTTTTTTTAGTTTTCCACATTTTCAATTTTCAGCATTATATCCGTTTACTATAAATTAAAAATTGATAAACTAAATTGGACAAGTAGAAGAAAATAAAAAAACATAAAACTCACAATATTAAAAAAAATATAAAACTCACAATATTCAGTTATAATAAAAATTCGAATATACTATTTCGAACAAATAATTAAAAAATACTTTTCACTCAAAAATTTTAAATTCAATATTAAATTTAAATATTTTAGTTTAAAATATTAATTCAAAAATATCAAAATATATGTTCAAAAAATATTAAAAAATTATTTTTGACAAAAAAATAAAGTAGAAAAAAAAAGCGAGGAGAAACCGTAAATTTAAAACAATGTCCTACAACATGTTTCATTGCACTAGCCGCAATGAAACAATGTGTAGGTGGCAAAAGTATTTTTTTTTATTTTTTACGAAAAATATTTAGCATTCCGGGGCTGAGTTGTTTATATTTTTTATAGTTAACGAAAAATCGATAAAATTCCATTTTTTTTAGTTTTACACATTTTCAATTTTTAGCATTATATCCGTTTACTATAAATTAAAAATTGATAAACTAAATTGGACAAGTACAAGAAAAATAAAAAACATAACACTCACAATATTAAAAAAATAAAACTCAAAATAATCCCTTATATTAAAATTCGAAAACTATTTCGAACAAATAATTAAAAAATATTTTCACTCAAAATTTTAAATTCAATATTAAATTTAAATATTTTAGTTTAAAATATTAATTAAAAAATATAAAAACATAAGTTCGAAAAAATATTTAAAAATTCATTTTTACAAAAAAATAAAGTAGAAAAAATAAAGCGAGGAGGAACCGTTACATTTAAAACAACGTCCCCCAATGTTTCATTGCACTAGCGGCAATGAAACAGTGGTGTAGGTGGCAAGGTATTTTTTTATTTTTACGAAAAATATTTAGTATTCCGGGGCTAAGTTGTTTTATATTTTTTTATAGTTAACGAAAAATCGATAAAATTCATTTTTTTTAGTTTTCCACATTTTCAATTTTTAGCATTATATCCGTTTACTATAAATTAAAAATTGATAAACTAAATTGGACAAGTACAAGAAAAAAAAAACATAAACTCACAATATTAAAAAAATATAAAACTCACAATATCCGTTATATAAAAATTTGAATATACTATTTCGAACAAATAATTAAAAAATACTTTTCACTCAAAAATTTTAAATTCAATATTAAATTTAAATATTTTAGTTTAAAATATTAATTCAAAAATATCAAAATAAGTTCAAAAAATTATTAAAAATTATTTTTGACAAAAAAATAAAGTAGAAAAATAAAGCGAGGAGGAACCGTTACATTTAAAACAACGTCCTACACCAATGTTTCATTGCACTAGCCGCAATGAAACATTTAGGTGGCAAAGGATATTTTTTTTTATTTTTACGAAAAATATTTAGCATTCCGGGGGCTGAGTTTTTTATATTTTTTTATAGTTAACGAAAATCGATAAAATTCCATTTTTTTTAGTTTTCACATTTTCAATTTTTAGCATTATATCGTTTACTATAAATTAAAAATTGATAAACTAAATTGGACAAGTACAAGAAAAATAAAAAACATAACACTCACAATATTAAAAAAAAAATAAAACTCAAAATCCTTATATTAAAAATTCGAAATACTATTTCGAACAAATAATTAAAAAATACATTTTCACTCAAAAATTTTAAATTCAATATTAAATTTAAATATTTTAGTTTAAAATATTAATAAAAAATATCAAAATAAGTTCGAAAAAATATTTAAAAATTCATTTTTACAAAAAAATAAAGTAGAAAAAATAAAGCGAGGAGGAACCGTTACATTTAAAACAACGTTCCCCACAATGTTTCATTGCACTAGCCGCAATGAAACAATGTGTAGGTGGCAGATTTTTTTTATTTGTTACGAAAAAATTTAGCATTCCGGGGCTAGTTGTTTTATATTTTTTATAGTTAACGAAACAATCGATAAAATTCCATTTTTTTTAGTTTTCCACATTTTCAATTTTTAGCATTATATTCGTTTACTATAAATTAAAATTGATAAAACTAAATTGGACAAGTACAAGAAAAATAAAAAAACATAAACTCACAATATTAAAAAAAAATATAAAACTCACAATATTCCGTTATAATAAAAATTTGAATATACTATTTCAACAAATAATTAAAAAATACTTTTTCACTCAAAAATTTTAAATTCAATATTAAATTTAAATAGTTTAGTTTAAAATATTAATTCAAAAATATCAAAACATAAGTTCGAAAAAATACTTAAAAAATTTATTTTTAACAAACAAATAAGTAGAAAAAACTAAAGCGAGGAGGAACGTCCCCGGGCAATGTTTCATTGCCGCAATGAAACAATGCTGTAGGTGGCAGGGTATTTTTTTTATTTGTTACGAAAAATATTTATCATTCCGGGGCTAAGTTGTTTTATATTTTTTTATAGTTAACGAAAAATCGATAAAATTCCAATTTTTTTTGTTTTCCACATTTTCAATTTTTAGCATTATATTCGTTTACTATAAATTAAAAATTGATAAACTAACATTGGACAAGTACAAGAAAAATAAAAAAAACATAAAACTCAAAATATTAAAAAAAAAATATAAAACTCACAATATTCCGTTATAATAAAAATTCGAATATACTATTTCGAACAAATAATTAAAAAAATACTTTTTCACTCAAAAATTTTAAATCAATATTAATTTAAATATTTTAGTTTAAAATATTAATTTCAAAATATCAAAATATAAGTTCAAAAAATTATTTAAAAATTCATTTTAAAAAAAAATAAAATTAAAAAAATAAAGCGAGCAACCGTTACATTTAAAACAACCTGCTACAACAATGTTTCATTCCACTAGCCGCAATGAAACAATGCTCTAGGTGGCAAATGATATATTTTTTTATTTTTTTACGAAAAATATTTAGCATTCCGGGGGCTGAGTTGTTTTATATTTTTTTTATAGTTAACGAAAAATCGATAAAATTTCATTTTTTTTTAGTTTTCCACATTTTCAATTTTTTAGCATTATATTCGTTTACTATAAATTACAAATTGATAAACTAAATTGGACAAGTACAAGAAAAAATAAAAAAACATAAAACTCACAGTATTAAAAAAACCATAAAACTCAAAATATTCCCTTATAATAAAAATTCGAAAATACTATTTCGAACAAATAATTTAAAAATACATTTTCACTCAAAAATTTTAAATTCAATATTTAAATTTAATATTTTAGTTTAAAATATTAATTCAAAAATATCAAAATATAAGTTCGAAAAAATATTTAAAAATTCATTTTAACAAAAAAATAAAATTAGAAAAATAAAGCGAGGAAGAACCGTTAAATTTAAAACAACGTCCTACAACAATGTTTCATTCCACTAACCGCAATGAAACAATGCTGTAGGTGGCAAATGATATTTTTTTTTATTTTTTACGAAAAATATTTAGCATTCCGGGGGCTGAGTTGTTTTATATTTTTTTATAGTTAACGAAAAATCGATAAAATTCCATTTTTTTTTAGTT
Source organism: Apium graveolens (assembly GCF_009905375.1). NCBI lineage: Eukaryota > Viridiplantae > Streptophyta > Magnoliopsida > Apiales > Apiaceae > Apium > Apium graveolens. The sequence goes on from NC_133654.1 coordinate 202,615,644, forward strand.
TTCCACATTTTTCAATTTTTAGCATTATATCCGTTTACTATAAATTAAAAATTGATAAACTAAATTGGACAAGTACAAGAAAATTAAAAAACATAAAACTCACAATATTAAAAAAAATATAAAACTCACAATATTATGTTATAATAAAAATTCGATATACTATTTCGAACAAATAATTAAAAAATACTTTTTCACTCAAAAATTTTAAATTCAATATTAAATTTAAATATTTTAGTTTAAAATATTAATTCAAAAATATCAAAATATAAGTTCAAAAAATTATTAAAAAATTAATTTTTAAGAAAAAAAATCAAGTAGAAAAAGTAAAGCGAGGACGAACCGTTACATTTAAAACAACGTCCTCCGACAATGTTTTATTGCACTAGCCGCAATGAAACAGTGTTGTAGGTGGCAGAGGGTATTTTTTTTATTTTTTACAAAATATATTTAATATTCCGGGGCTGAGTTGTTTTATATTTTTTATAGCTAACGAAAAATCGATAAAATTCCATTTTTTTTTAGTTTTCCACATTTTCAATTTTTAGCGTTATATTCGTTTACTATAAATTAAAAATTGATAAACTAAATTGGACAAGTACCAGAAAAATAAAAAAACATAAAACTCACAATATTAAAAAAACATAAAACTCAAATATTCCCTTATAATAAAAATTCGAAAATACTATTTCGAACAAATAATTAAAAAATACATTTTCACTCAAAAATTTTAAATTCAATATTTAAATTTAAATATTTTAGTTTAAAATATTAATTCAAAATATCAAAATATAAGTTCGAAAAAATATTTAAAAATTCATTTTTAACAAAAAAAAATAAAGTAGAAAAAATAAATCGAGGAGGAACCGTTGTAGGTGGCAGAATGTATTTTTTTTATTTGTTACGAAAAATATTTAGCATTCCGGGGCTAAGTTGTTTTATATTTTTTTATAGTTAACGAAAAATCGATAAAATTCCATTTTTTTTAGTTTTCCACATTTTCAATTTTTAGCATTATATTGTACTATAAATTAAAAATTGATAAACTAAATTGGACAAGTACAAGAAAAATAAAAATAACATAAAACTCACAATATTAAAAAATACATAAAACTTATAATATTCCCTTATAATAAAAATTCGAAAATACTATTTCAAACAAATAATTAAAAAATACATTTTCACTCAAAAATTTTAAATTCAATATTAAATTTAAACATTTTAGTTTAAATATTAATTCAAAATATTAAAATATAAATTCAAAAAAATATTTAAAAATTCATTTTTAACAAAAAAATAAATTAGAAAAATAAACAATAAATTAATATTTAATTAATTAGAAAAAATAAATTAGAAAAAATATTTAATAAATTCATTGTACTAGCTGCAAGCAATGAAACAATGGGTTGCCCCAATGTTTCAATGCGGCAACCACCTGGGGCTGTACTAATTACCTGGCAAACCTAGTAACGTGGAATAATTGTTATCAAGTATCATATCAGGTTTTGTTAATCAACAATGAATTTATGACTAAGAATCTACGGATAGAGCACCATTAATGGCCATCACTCCTATGTGGCTTGACTATCTTGAGTGTTTTCCAAATTTGAGTAAAAAAGATGTCCATCCAGTGCCAAGTAAATTTGCAAAAATATTTGTAATAAAAGTCTATATTAATCATACCTATTATATAATATCCAAATAGTTTTTTTCAATATATGTTTGGGAATCATCTATGAAATCTTATATAGGGTGCAGGTCAACTATTCCACTTAAAGGGTGCCAAATACGACATATATGAAGTAGATTTTTTTAATTATTATTATGATGTGTTGAGCATGATTGGCACCTCTCATGGTGCCTCTATTGTAGACGCTCTTACTGTAGATATATATTCTTAATGAAGGTGACAATTTATGTGTATGTATTTAAATATGAGCCTCAGATGATATGGACTTCATGTCCGATATATGTTGACCTTGTTAGTTGACCGATTCTTTTTTATGATTACTGCTCATGGCGTTGTCTTTGCTCTTTTGATGTCTGGTGTTTGTGTTGCATTTAGCCGAGGTAATCTTTTTTCTTAGATGATCATCATGAGATACATGTTAAAAAAGACCTGTTCATTTTAAACTTTTTATGCATGGCATGGCTTCAGAAACCAATCAAAGGATATGTATTCTGAATTTGAGTTCAGAAGAATATATTGGGAGAATATTTTACAATAAGTTCAATGATTCGGTCATCACTGCCTCAGCTTTCAAATCAGATAATTACATCTCCTTGAAATGCAGGACCACAAGAATTGAGTGCGTATATTACTTGTACTCTCAGAAGTTTCCATGTATTTTTAGTTTTTTACTTCCTCAGTAATTTCTTTACTCATGCAATCCCATCAAATGGTGTCAGATACATTCAAAATGGTCACCCAGATACTGGCTTCCTTGTTTTTGAATCAGAGTTACTGAAATGGTGCAGTTCTCTCCAGATTGATAATGTAAATGCTAAAGCAGTAACTTTTTGTGCCCAACATAGGCAAGAATACAACTTATTTTTGTTTATTCTTAAAAAAGGAAAATTAAGACTATAATTCTAAACATAGAATGATCCTTAATTCTGATATGAATTTTTTTTTTATTTCCCTTGTCGAGATCAGCATCTACAAGGTCTTTGAACTGAGAAACTACAGCATGTTGTACTCCATTTCTGGTACAGATGTGCAAGGCATAAAGACCAGCTATATTATTAAAGATAGATGATAATCCCTCAGAATATTTATTTAAATTTATTTAAATTAACTATAATACAATCATTGTATCATTTTTTTAATAATTACAACATCATGGTCATTATATATATGTTTAATTTTTTGGTGATTGATTTTAATTTTAGTGATTTTTAGTAAGTTATTTGTTCTGATTTTAATTAAGGGGTGTCACTAAATAACCCATAAGTAACCCCTAAATATATATCATTTCACATTTTTTATTAAAATGAGTCAATGTACAACGTCTCCGTACTGCAAATATATATCCCTTATATCCAAGTATACTAGGGTATACCTTGGTAAAACTGAAAAAATGTCACACACAACTACATGGAAATAAATTAAATTCAAATAACAAGTTAGGAATATGTAATTAAAATTAATTAAAGAATTTAATCATGAAGGCAACAACTTGTATAATCAATAAAAGTAATATTATACCCCAATAAGAAATAAAGGTTACTTATATGTCTCTAAAATATAAGATAGGGTGATCATATAAGGGACACTGTTGTTATTCAAGAGAAATTTGCTCCCCCTACACGTTGTGCTAGGATAGTGCGAATTCACTTCGAGGATAAAACATAAACAAGAAATCTAACATGACCGGAAAACTTGAACGGAGGCCACACCTCAATTCGCACGGAAAATCATGTTGACGTGTATATATAGGCCTAACAAATTGTATGGAGATTCGAAGAACTGATGGAAATTCATAAAACTGAGATCTGAATTTATATTCAATATAGATTATACGATATTGATCCAAAATTCAATCTCATCCACATTCTAAAAATTATCTAAACCAAAAATTTAACAGAAAATAATCGAAAATAATATTATATCTAGTTGTAATCAGAAATCGATCAAAACCAAATAATAAATTGTTTGAACAGAATATTACTCAAAGTATGAAATCGAATATGTATCTATATCTAAAATTTAAAAATTGAATTTTAGTTTAGTTGTTATAATTTCAAAAAGTCATAACTTATATTTCATATTAATTAAACTATATTTAAGTTAATAAATTATATATTCATCATAAACTTTTATATCTAAGATGATGTTTTGTATAAAATTAACTTAATCCGAATTTTTTCTGATAATTTTGTTTCCCAATTAAACCGGAACTTAACCAAATTCAATATAATATGAACTTGATATAATTATATGATAATCGAAAATTGATCTGATCTTCATGTCTAAGTTTGCATGTGTGAGAAAAACTAGAAAAAGAGGTTATAATCTCGGTTTTTTCACTGAAAACCATAGATTATGTGAATTGTCATGTTTATGTTAGTAAATGGGCTAAAAAATAAAAGAAAAGGTTAGCTAGCTAGGTCTTTTTCACTGACATTCTCTATCTATCTATCTGCGAGTATATATGTAGAGCCTAATTGGCTAGCTTTGGATGGCTTGTGTCTAAGACATGGACTCTGCTGTTCAAGCCCTTTAAAATGCATGACCTTGAACGTCTAACTTAAAGTCCTTGATCTTTATCTATACAGTACACAAGTCATACAAGTCATAGACACCATTAATTTATATAAAAATATAGTAATTGACTCAATAAAATTAATAAATTGTCCAGGTCAAAGATATTAACTTGGTTTAAATGTACTGCCCTACCCTATGTATTCTCACCGTATCAAACAGCTTGTTTAATAACACCTTGGATGAACTTTATAACAACAACTTGCAGTTGTCTAACACCTATTTTCAAGAGATATTTCTTAGAATATAAATGTTTACACTTTTTTGAATAATATTGTGGGGTAAGTGCCATGAATAACATTTTGACACATCTTCTTGACAGCCGGGGATTAATGATGTTGATTTATACCGATGCCCGAAGACATGCCCCTCTTAAGTTTCATTCAATAGAGGATGGATGTGTTCTTAAATCCTTCAGTTATCCCCTACATCACACAAGAGTGAATTTTATTGAACTGTTCCATGAAAAGGTGCTGGTCAAGCAGGAGAATGAAAATCTTCAAATTCTTGATGTATGTACTTATTTCCTTTATAATAATATGCATGTTCTTTATAATAGTTGAAATTTTTGTTTACAGGTTCTGACGTCTGAGCTGATAGAGGTGAATAGAACTAAATCTATGGTTCTTATTATGTTTTTCTACAAGGCTCATTTAGATGACCTATGGTTGGGACAAAATGGTAAACATCCTTTTCAAAACCTGATGCTAAATATTATTACACCACGATTCGCACGTGCACACACTGTGGATTAATTCTTAACATATGAATTATATATATTGCATTTCATGTGTCTTTGTGCAGCTGGTTCAATAAAGATCAGCAGTATCTTGATCGGTAAATGCCTTGCCAAGATCAATGCTCGTAACACCAGCGTGATAAAAGAATGCAAGTGCAGTGGTAGAAGGTGCAACTTAAGCAAGCCAATCAAAGGTACTAAAATCAAGAGCACTCTTGAAGATGCACTAAAAAACATCACTTCTATCTTTTATGATGAAGAACGCGGTGAGATATACACTGGTCAACGGCTTGGCTTGGTCCATGTTTGGTCGAAATAAAGCAGCTCGATCTCATTGCTTTGAAAACTACATGGCCAAATCTAGACATGTGCAACTAAAGGATCTCATTAGCTTAAAGACTACAATTGGTGTACTATATTTACTTAATTACAAATACATCATGGTAAAATGTAATTGTTGCTAAAACTCAATTATCATGGGTAAGATGATATTAGGCCGGTACTCGGTGTTTTAAACTTGCAGCAGCGTGGCATGTCAAACGGCCTAGTACTCTTACTTCCTAAAATCTTGAATCCACCTGTTCTTATTAATATTCTAATGCTTATCAATATTTTCCCTACAAATTGAGCTAACATAGATAAACTTTTTGAAACATAAGCACTTTCCATTGCATTATGATTCTTATATTTATATTGTTAGAAATATGTACATATATTTTTATGTAAAATTTAACTGGCTCTAGGCCTCATTTCTTTCAACTAAGTAACTTAAATTCCTTATATTGAAAGTGAGTGTTACTTTTAGATTTGCTCTATGTTAGGTTTGCTGTATTTCATACCCGGTAAACTAACTTCAAGTTCCATACCTTTTCCAGTTAAAAAGGTGTTACCAAACTCCACAGTGATTATTACAAGTTAAGTAGCTATTTAATATAAAAATATTAATTACATACCAAAATTAACAACATAACCTCTAGATGCATATGAATAAACCAAACACATATATTTTTTTTTGCCAAGAACCAAACACATATATTTAGTTATCTTGAAACTTGTAGTTTTAATTGAGGAAGTTAAGTTCTATATAATTATAAAAGTGAAATAGTCTTTTGTGTAATTCACCTAAATACCATATTTCTTCTTTTTTGTTTTATATTATATCCACTACTAGAAAAAGTAGAATAGACACTGCCTCTTTGAGATCGGTTGCTTGTGGAGCCTATGTAAAAGGCGTTTTATACATTGATTTTGGGAAACCGATGTCTTTTGTTGTTATAAACATCAGTGTTTTAGCCCAACCGATTTTATATGTCTTTTTTAAAAAATTAATCAACGCACCTTCCCCTGTTTTCCCCCTTAACCAAATAATTCATTCCCTCCATGTGTTTCCCCCCTTGTTTTTTGACTTGATAAAATTCTCCCCCCTTTTTTCACACAAATCTTCCCCCTCTGTTTTATTAAAAAAAAACTAAAATTAAAATCAAAAACAAAACACAAAAAACAAAAAACGTATTCTCTCATCTCTCATAAAAAACTCTCATTTCACCAAGAACAGGTTGCTCATTGTGCTCTCATTTCCCTCTCTATGCTCTCATTTCCCTCTCTGTTCTCTCATATTCTCATATTTTTGGGGGTTGCTCTCATCAAGGTTGCTCTCATTTTCTCCTAAATTTGGGGGTTTCATTGCATTAAGTTGAAGTCGAAGTTGAAGTCGGAGTTGGAGTTCAACTCGGAGTTTAAGTTTGGAGTTTAAGTCCGAGATTGAAGTTAAGTTGGAGGTTAACATTTTTATTAGGTAAGTTTTAAACCCTAATTTCAGAATTGGGGGTTTCAATTTGAAACGCTAATTTTTTAATTTTTAATTAGTTTAAGCATTTGCATCTGCTTGTTTGAGTTGCTTGTTACATAATGTAAGTAAATGAGTTGCTTGTCATATAGAAAACCCTAATTTTATTTTATTTTGTTAAATGATAGGATTTTTGTTGAAATGAGTTGCTTGTCTTTTCTCTGTTTTCTCTAGGAAATGCATGTTATTTTGAGTTAAATACTTGGATGATAGACGAAATCCTCTTTTTGTTCTATATATGCCATTACAGCATATAGTTTACATATAATTTTTGTGTAAACATATATAAAATGACAAGAAGATGGTTCTGTGTAGAATTTATAGTATATAGTAAACATCTTTCATCTATTTGCAGTATAATGTAGATATTAAAATGCATGCCCTGTTTTGATCATCCCAAGATTTATGTGGTAATTTCTGATCATCCCAAGATTTAAACAGATGTTTAAATCCCAGCAAAAATTATGTGGTAATTTCTGATCATCCCAAGATTTAAACAGATGTTTAAATCTTCTTTGACAGCTGATTTATTGACATGGCATTCCAACCAAAGAATCCATGATGCCCAGATGCGCCACCCTGCCGACTCTCCTTCTTGGCGGAATATCGATTACAGGTGGCCTACCTTCGGAAGTGAGCCAAGAAATCTTCGACTAGCTTTATCAGCTAATGGTATTAACCCAAATAACAATGGGATGACCAAATCAGTATTCTTGTTAGCCGGTAGTATTGGTAATATATAATCTTCCTCCGTTGTTATGTTTGAAGAAGAAATTTATGATGTTAACTATATTGGTCTCCGGTCCACATGAACCAGGTAACAACCTTGATGTGTTCTTACAACCGTTAGTTGATGATTTGAAAAAGCTTTAGGAAGAAGGTGAACCGAATGTATATGATGCCTTCACAAAAGCATTTTTCACTTTAAGGGCGACTTTGTTATGGACGATTAATGATTTCCCGGCATATGGTAATTTGTCTGGCTCTGTCAACAAGGGTTATTTGGGTTATCTAGTGTGAAGTGATGATACCGTTGCTAACTATTTACCTTATAGTGGGAAAATATGTTACCAAGGTCATCGTCGGTATTTGCCTAGGAATAATCCATACAAGAGGAAGAAGGCAGCCTTTAATGGTGAACAAGAGTTTGGACTGCCAATGCAACCCCTTTCCGGACAAGAGGTGTTAGCACAACAAGAAAACATTAAATTTTCATATGGAAAGGAAGTAAAGAAGTCAAAGAAGATGGACTGTGCTTGGAAGAAGAAGTCGGTATTTTTTGAGTTGGAAAACTGGAAATTCCATCACGTTTGTCACTGCCTCAATATTATGCATGTTGAGAAAAATGTGTGCGATAGTCTAATTGAGATGCTACTAAATTTAAAGTTCAAGATAGTGAGGCATCTCGGCTTGATATGATGGATATGGGGGTTATAACTGATTTAGCTCCAGAAGTAGGAGAAAAATGAACTTATATGCCTCCTTCCAGTTTTACTCTAACAAAAACTGAAAAAAGAAAAGTGTTGAAATCCCTCTAATCAATGAAGTTGCCATATGGGCATTCGTCAAACATACGATATTGTGTATCCATGGAGGATTTAAAGATATTTGGGATGAATTCTCATGATTTCCATGTATTTCTTCAACAATTACTCCCGGTCGTAATTCGTTATGTACTTCCGAAGAATGTTAGAGTTAGCATAATAAGACTCTGCTTCTTTTTCAACACTTTGTGCAACAAGACTGTTGACATATCAAAACTTGATAAATTGCAACCTGGTGTGGTATTAACCTTATGTGAGCTTAAAAAAATATTTTTACTTTTTTTTTGATATAATGATACATCTAATAGTGCACTTGGTCAGGGAATTGCGTTTATATGGACCAGTTTTCTATAGATGGATGTATCCATTTGAGCGTTTTAATAAAGTGTTGAAAGTTACGTGCGAAACCGTTATTTTCCAGAAGGTTGTATAGCCGAAGCATACTTGAAAGAAGAATCTGTAGAATTTTGCATAGAGTTTTCTAGAAATAGTTTCACAACTGCCGGTCTTTCGAAGGACCAAGGCAAACTTTCTGGTCCATTATCGGTTACAACAGTAAAATATGTTGAAGAGAAAGAACGAGATGAGGCGCATCTACACGTCCTCTTAAACAATAGTGAAGTGTTTCCATATATTAAGTAAGTCACTTTTCTTTTCCTTTTCTTGATTAATTTTGTAATTAGCATTATTTTAGTTTGTAACCAAAAATTTATGCGTTTTCAAAGGATGCATAAGGAGTTGCTTAAAAATAATTATGAAGGAAAAAAACACTATTCAGTGGATGATTAGGGAGCATAATAGGCTATTTGATGATTGGTTTGGGAACAAAGGTATGACTAAATTGAATGACAAAGTCGAAGGTATTTCTGAAACTATAAGTGGCTACCAGGAAAACCATCGTGACTGTTTTGACTTTTGATGGTTATCTAGTTGACGGGATCCGATACTTGACAAATGAGCGAGACGATGCTGGGGTTGTTCAAAATAGTGTAGTCTCTTTAGTTGTTAAGACTGTCCAAGTTTGTAGTGCTAAGGATTTAAATCACGTAGAGAGTGATATGGCATTTTATGGTAGGATTGAAGAACTATGGGAATTGGATTACAACTTATTTAAAGCCCCGTTGTTCTTGTACAAATGGGAAGAATGTGACAGAGGCGTCAAGGCTCACACTTGTGGACCTTAATCGACAAGGCCACAAGAATGACAAATATGTGTCTGTTGATCAAGTGAAACAAGTTTTCTATGTCGAAGATCCTGTTGATTCTAACTGGTCAGTCGTATTGACCTCAACAACCAGAGACTATCACGAGATATACAATGATGATGATCTTGGAGATACAATTCTAGAAAACCCTTCATTCTGCTCTAACATCCCCATAGTTGATTCTAGTGTTGATGACGACGAAGAGTCTAATGTTGGCAATAAAAGCAAGGATGGCGAGGAAATCTGGCTGAAGAAGCGATCCAAGGCTTAAAAATCATATTCACTTGATTTACAGTTTTGTTTAAAAATAGGCTTCTCAAATTTATATATATTTAAGTGATGTATTGTAGAATTATGGATGTTATCGAAAAAACTTGGAGTATATTTGTCAACTTTTTATGTAGAAATATATGATATAATTACTTGGAGTTTTTTTTTTGCCAAGTGGTTTTAAGTAGTTTTACGGTAATAAATATAAATTTTTGTGATTATCTGATTTAATATCTGATATAATTATTGATGTTGACTTGAGATTATCGATAAGTTTTTGTGAATTTTGATTGTAGATTGTTAAGTAGTTTTATGGGAATAAATATAAAATTGAATCTTTTTGTGTGCCTACATCATTGTCGTGTTTTTCATTGTTAATAGCATTATTCAATTTATATTGATGGTATACATTCTGTATATTCATCGGTAATCTTATCTCTTATTCCTACTCTATTTGGTTAATACAGAAAATATGGTAAAGAAAGGAAAAAAAATCTAAAAAATAGTGTAAAGAATAATTGGATGAGAAGCACATAAATGACTCCCCAGTACCGGAAGATGCACCATGTGTACCAGATCCTGACCCGGTTCCTCCAACGGACAATATTGTTCCCCAACAGACAGCTCCACAACCCACTGAAAGTAGTACACAATCTACCAAAAGCAAGACATCTGGAGCAGCCCGAGGTGTTTTAATTGAGTTGTAGTTCCAGTTGGAGACGAATGACAAACTACATTTCTACATAGGTATGCTGGCAAGGACAATGGTGCTAATTGACATTCCGACTTGGCCAAAGGTTGACCCTAACTTCAAAGAGGGAATATGGAATGAATTTAAGGTACATCAGTTACAATCGCAATTGACATTAATCTCATGGTTTTTATATAAAAAAAGTTATACTGTCTGAACTTGTTAAACTAGTGCTTCAAGATACTTACGAACTGATTCCTGAAAGTCGGAAGAGGTTTCTACAGTCGAAAGGCGCAAAATGGAGAAATTTTAAGGCTAAATTGACAGCGGAACATGTGATGCCCTATGTTGGAAAAAAGAAGAAGCTACAGAAGCCACCAAAGTAATATGCTTTTGTCGGCAAGAAAGCGTGGAGATGATTTTTTTTATTTTTTTGAGTAGATTTAATTGTAAAAATTACAGTAATTAACAAGATTTATTTGTATAAAGGAAGAGAATAAAAAATAGAGTGAAAGAGTGGGACAACGAAAATATCCACACCGACTGTCAAGAAAACGATACATTGGATTGGAAGAAGAAGAAGAAGTAAGAGTCGGATCATTTTTCTTGTAGTACTCACATTTTTATTTTTATGAATGTGTCTTAATTTTTTTGTAGATACGCTCGGGGAGGTTGGAGCCTGATGAAAGGCCAGATAGGGCAATTATGTGGAAAATGCCGGTATGACAAAGGATGGGACTCTTGACCCAGAACTGGCAGAAATAATTCAATAAATTGTAAGACTTATTATAATTTTTTTCTTCTAAAATTTTCCAAATTATACCTAATTACTCTAATGGTTTTAATAGGATTCCTTACTCGAAAGGAAAAAAAATGGTGAATTCAAGCCGGATGGAACTAATGATGTACTCACCACTATATTGGAAACTTCAGAGCATGCGGGAAGGGTTCGAAGAGCTGTTTCATAATCTTGAGTTGCAAATTGGTGAGTTGAAAGCTTTGGTTGCTGGGGAAAAACTACACTCACCAATGTCTGAAAAAGCAAGATGTCCTGCGGTGAAAGAACAAGAACAAAAGAACAGAAGGAAAGTTGGAAAAGATTTGATGATGAATTGATGAACGATGAGGATAAAGAGGGTGTATATTTTGTTGTTATTATTCCTCCTAGTGGTCCACCGGGACAAAAGGTATACAATTACAGTGTATACTTGATTCATTTCTATGATAATGTTGCATGTTATTAAATTGTTTGAGCCGGTAATGTCTATTTGTCCTCACAAATGTGAAATGGCAGTGAAGAGCATTGATAACAAGGTAGCTTTTGGTGTTATTTTTGATGAGGGGGATGGAATGAGTAGATCGGTTCATGGATTGCCTCTAGAACCAGGATTTATTCGTGTTGGGGTGGACGGAAGCATCCAGGATGATACTTTGGTGCCTGTTCCTGTGGTTGGTGAGATAGAGACCGTCCAGCAAGCCATTGGTTCTCATTTAGAATGCCCTAAAGACATGATCATATACACCTCCAGTACTTGTTCCGAGGTATATAAATTTAATTATAAACCAAGTGTCATTTTTTTAGGAGATTACAAATTTACACTAAAGTGAATAATACGGGTATATGCTTAAATATTTATTTACGGAAAAAGAAAAATGCGCGGAATGTGAGTGAGGTGCAGAGAATGCATAATGCATTTAATTCTGTGCAGGACAATGTGCCTCCTCGCTTTAGGCTGTTGTATAGATTTGTATCGACGGTGATGAAGAAAAGTGGAAAATTGATACCGGTTTCATGTGATTTTAAAATCTTTGGAATTAAAAGAACTATATATTTACTTCATGAGAACGTACTTGAATTGCTAGAGTTTAAAATGATTGGGTAGTCTGCTATATCAACATACATGGCGTAAAGTTCTTTTTATACTATTTTAAAATCTGGTCTCATTTTATATAGTAACGATCTATTTAAACAAAATGTAATTTTTTATTTTTTTTATTTTTAGGTATTTGTATTTAGTGTTTCGGGATACGCCGAGTAGAGATTTATCAGCGATGTTTGCTTTTCTTCATCCGTCCACATACAAGTTGAATGATGAATTTAATGAATATGTTGTGCAAAGGCTAAAAGGTGAAGTTCTTCGGATGAACTTTATGCCTTATAACTACAAATACGTCTCTTTTTACGCGTCATTTTTAAAATATTGTATGGCCTTGATAGTCATATAGTTGTTGGTAAATTAATTATAATATATGTAAATTGTCGGATATGTAATTTAAATGCTCACTTTAATTTATTTATAATGAAACAGTTTATATTGGATTTTGATCGTGCTTTGGAAATCAGAAGCTTTCATCCTTAATCCATTGCCTCATCATCCTTATCCCAGGATCTTGAAACGGCTTTAATGCGGTAATTTTTTACTTCAATTTATAATTATATATAGAATATAATCGGTAATTTTTGGATTTGACACTATATTTTATAATTATACATTTACAAAGCAGTGAGATCTTATAATGCTCACGAAGGACGGGTAAATAAGAATCCCAAAGTTAAAAACCTGTTGTGCGTATTTAGTCAATTTTTTAATTTTTCATTTTTGTAAATTATAGAATTATGGTTAATCTTCGATGTCATTAATTGTCAACAATTTTTTGGAATGTATAGGGATGCCCTAAACAACCAGGTGGCCCAAAATATGGATATATTGTCAGGCGATATATGAAAGATTTAATTGAGGACCAGGAGATGAAGCTGCTAGACAAGGTATATTTTTTTTACCTTTCAGTTGGTTAAGGAATGACATAGGTTTATTCTGTTCGAGTGGGCCTCCAAGAGTCGTAGGTCTTATACAAAGGAGGACCTTGACGTTGTTCCCTATGAGACGCTTGATTATATCCAATCCATCATGTAGCTGTTTTGCGACTCTAGCTTGGTGACTCTAGCTTGTCAACTGTTATTTATATTACAAACTGAAAAACACCTTTATTTTGGTTGCATGTATTTGGATTGTAACTAGTAATTAGAAAAGATTATGGATTTCTAGTAGTTCAAGTTTGGTGGTTTAGATTTGAAACTATGTAGCTAGTATTATATCAGGTTGATAATTTAGATGTTAGGAGATTGGGATGTTAATTTGGATGTTTGAAGATTGGAATGTTAATTTAGATGTTTGGAAGGAAATGATAGTTTGGTAAATATTAGAAGCTGAATTTGGTTGTTAATTCACAATTTCTTGTTTTTTTGGCAATTTTTTGGCATCTGTGTTTTTAAATTTTGCATGGATAAAACAGGTGATCAGATATCATTTTATACAAAGCAACTGATTTTAAAACAAAGCCATTTATCATCGTTCTTTTACATAAAACTGATGTTAATTTAACACTCTAAACATCTGTTATAAAATAAAAAAATGATGTATGTCAAAACTTAATACATCAATTTTAGTTAAACATTGACATAGTAAGACCAATGTTAAATACTACAACAAAAAATCTTAAAATAGAAAACTGATGTTGTTAAGCTTTATAGACATGAGTTGATCACCAATAGACATCGGTTTCCAATAAAGAACTGATGTCAAACGTTATGTTTACATCGGTTTTAGATGAAAACTGTTGCTACTGGTATTAGTAACATCAGTTTAATGGTTAAATGGAAAGATTTTTCTTAGCTTGCATATATTTAAATTGATAAAAATATCATATTATGATAATATATGAAGATTATATGCATGAGAAATTTAATATCAAGTTACAGAAATAAGTTTTAACAAGGAACTGATGTTATATGTCATATTTAACATCTGTTTAAAAGGAATATTAAATGGGGGGGGGTCTTTAACATAAACTCAAGAAGACATGCTATTTTTTCATTCATAGACATCGGTTTTTAGGCGATGTCTATTGACGTTTTTCTAATAGTGATCGTTTAGATCTAAATCATAATTAGTCTTACATATAGATATTGAAATTAACTAATTTAAATATTTAATAGACATAGAAATGCACTTAATTTTTATATACTTTAAAAGTTATTAATAGAGTATTCTACAACACATTTTGTACATTTATGATTAACAAATTTAAAATGTATTTATATTAAAATTTATGCATACACACTAATATATTTTTATTATTATTATTATTATTATATTATCATTTTTAAATCAAAATTTCCTATTATTTTTCTTAAAAAGAACTTTAAGAATAATATATATAATATATATGTTGGAACGTAAATGGGCTTCACTCTATTTTTAACGCAAAACACAAGGTTTAAGAGCATCTCCGATGCTAACAATATGTTATGTATCATATCTACGTGTCAGTCTATTATACCTAATGTGTAAAATATATACCTGTCATGTCCATGTTTGTATATGTGGGAAAGAAACTAGAAAGAGTGGTTGTCTAGTTTTTTCACTCACATTCTGTATGTGTCTATTCTTCGAGTATGTATGTATTATATCATATGTTGTAAATCTCACTAACAAATATAGCAACATAGAAGCAAGTGTATAAAGAATTTAGCAAGTTTAGGCCAAGACCACAAGTTAACAAAACAAAGCATGCAGGTAAACAAAATCAGTAACTGAAATAACGAAGAGAGAAAGAAAGATGTACCCGAAACCATAGCTTTTAACTAGTGACTGAAATAAAGGTTCACAGATACAAAATGCCAAGAAAAATGATCACAGCTGAGTCACCAGGCCTTGCTCGATGTCCTGGATGCTCTTGAAGAGAATATTGCCCCTACCTGCTGCGTTTGGGATGCGCACAATATCTCCACCAGGATAAAACAGCTCGGAGTTTATGTTAAGAGCAGCAACAAAAGCTCCACTTCGACCAGCACCTCAGTCGCCGGAAAATATCAGCACTTCAGGACTTTTGGGAGAGAAATGCAGAGAGGTTGAAGAGAAGAGAAGAGAATGTAGTGTGTATAATACATTCACTTTAACCTCTATTTATAGGAGAGGAGAAAATGAAACTGTCCACACACTTAATATCTGAATTAAACTGCTTCATTAATAAAAAATCAAAACTGATCAGATTTTGAATTTAAATTACTTGTAACAGCTTTTCACATTAACACCCATTAAAACCCACATTATTATCAGAACTTAAGTTAATTTCTGATCTGATATCAGAACTTAAGTTAAGTTCTGATATCAGAACTTAAGTTAAGTTCTGAGATATCATATCAGAACTTAAGTTCTGATTGTATTCATCAGTTACAGATCAGATTATATTATTTGTCCAGGTTCAAGGTATTTAGACTAAGCCCAACAATTTATAATAATCCAATCACTGATAAATAAATTCGAATTAAAATTAATTCTCAAATAAATAAAATCTTCGCCCAGGTCACCTCGTGTACGCGAGACGCCGAGACATTCGCCCAAATCGCCCTTCGACCCGACCCGGTCCGGTCTGGTCCGGTGCGGTGCGTGGCGGGGCGCGCGCGTATGTGTGTGTGTGTGCGCGTGAAGCACACAACAACACAATGGACCATCACACACCTTAGTAGTTGTATACTACTCATGTGGGTAATACCATATAAAGCACACAACCTCCTTTATTTATTTCAATGTGGGACAAACATTCTCAAATTTTTCCAAGCTTTTCCAAGCTACTTTCAACTCTCATTTCATATGGATTTCATTAAGAAAATTCTTAAAACCATACATGAAAATTTAAGTTCAAATATCATTGAACAATTTCCAATCATTAGATTTTAGGATTAACATCAAGAACATAATTAAATTAAGCTCTAAAATCCTAATTTTCTAACAATCCCCCACAAATCCATATAGAAATGTGATCAATTTCCCATCATGACTTGTTTTTTCAGAGTCGGTACCCTTCCGGGTTTGAACCCTCCTAATTCCTCTACTTCAATGGCTATCGGACTCAGATGGAATGTTTCACCTTGAATCTTAATCCGTTTAGTATAACCATATTCCATAGACGACGACAAGTCAAAGGTTATGGTGCCAATCTACGGCTTTGAGACATTAATGGTCATGTCTCGATCCTGTTCATCGAATGCTTCAAGGATTAACCCTATCCTCTAATTGCGACCACACAATTACATTCGCTTAGCTGGGCATCTCCAGAGATATACTGCCTATATCTCGTCAAATGACTTGATCCCATTCAGAGTTTTAACACTCTTGCTTTTCTGGCAGTGTCCGTACCTTCTAGGTTTACAGGAGATAGACTCAGATACTATAGTATCATCCATGTAGCAAAGGTACTACCAACTCATCCTTACAGCTTGTTATTACCCATTGAATACACTTCGAGGGATCTCCTCTCATGTGTATTGGGTTCCCACTGTTGATGAATTATGATGGGTTGACAGTCCCATCCCCAACCTTGACTTAAGGACCACTGCAGGTTCCAGTCCTTTAGTAAGAGGATCAGCTATATTATTCTGAGTTCCTATGAACTCTATAGCTATAATCCTATCAGTCACTAAACCCCTTATAGACTTGAGTCTAACTTGGATGTGTCTCTTAGTTTTAGCATTATGCTTTTTACTGCTAATCTTGTCGATAGTTGTTCGACTATCACAGTGAATAGCAATAGCAGGAAGCGGTCTGCTTACTACAGGTATTGCAGACATAAGTCCGTGTAACCATTCAGCCTCCGTCCCTATAGCGTCAAGTGCACACAACTCAGCCTCAAAAATAGACCGAGTAATTATAGTCTGTCTGCTTGACTTCCAGGATATTGCTCTACCAGCCAAGGTGAACACGTATCCAGTCACTCCATTGGAACCAGACTTCTTAGCTATCCAACTTGCATCACTGTACCCTTCAAGCACACCAGGAAATCTCCTGTAGTGTAAACTAAGGTACATTGTGCCTTTTAGATATCTAAGTACTCTATCAAGAGCATCCCAATGAATTCTGTTTGGACAGCTTGTATATCTAGCCAATTTAGATACAGAATATGAAATATTTGGTCTAGTGCAGTTAGCAAGATACTGCAAGCTCCCAATAATATGAGAATACCTTAACTGAGACACAGGCACTCCTGAAGTATTCTTGACAAGGGAAACTCTCGAATCATAAGGTGTACTAGCGATTCTATACTGTGAATAACCATATTTTTCAAGTATAGATTTCTCTATATAATGAGATTGAGTCAAGGTTATTCCTTCAGTGGACTGAATCAGTTTAATTCCAAGAATCACACTTGCCTCACCCATATCCTTCATTTCAAAATGCCTTTTCAAGAATTCTTTAGTCTCGTTAATAATCTCAATATTGGTTCCAAACAGTAAAATGTCATCCACATATAGGCACAAAATAACACACTCATTACCTTTAACTTTAGTGTAGACACACTTATCACTTTCATTAATCTTATAATTGAAAGGCAATATAGTTTCATCAAACTTTTTATGCCAATCTCTGGGAGCTTGTTTCAAGCCATAGATGGACTTGATCAACTTACATACTTTCCTTTCATTGCCTGATGCAACAAATCCATCAGGCTGATCCATATAAAACTCTTCCTCAAGTTCACCATGAAGAAAAGCCGTCTTTACATCCATCTGATGGATGATAAGACCATGGACTGAAGCCAATGCTATAAGCATTCGGATTGTTACCATTCTTGCAACCGGAGAGTATGTATCAAAATAATCAATTCCTTCCTTTTGCTTAAAACCCTTAGCTACCAGTCTAGCTTTGTACTTATCTATTGAGCCGTCAGGGTTCAACTTCCTTTTAAAGACCCATTTGCACCCAATAGTAGAACACCCAGGAGGGAGATCAACCAACTCCCGTGTTCCATTAGAAATAATAGAGTCAATTTCACTCTTGACAGCGCCCTTCCAGTGCCTTGACTCAGAAGAATCCATAGCTTGCCAGAAAGTTAAAGGTTCGTCCTTGATATTGTAAGTGATGAAATCACCTCCAAAATCCTTGACTACCTTTGCACGCTTACTTCTCCTTGGTTCCTCTAGTTCCTTAGGACTAGAGCTACTACTAGGTTCCGCCCCCACATTTATCATTTTTTCCACATGATCAGGAATAGAACTTGATGTGTGAGTAGGATCTTCCTCAGAAGTCGTTTCAGGTATTCCAGTCTTCATAGGGTAGACATCATCAAAGAATGTCGCATCTCGAAATTCAACTATCGTGTTTGCCACTATACCATCTATGTCAGATTTTAACACTAAAAATCTCATAGCTGTAGTGGTTTCAAGATAGCCCAGAAAGATACAGTCAACAGTCTTTGGACCTAGTTTCTTTCTCTTGTGTTCAGGAACAAGCACCTTAGCAAGGCACCCCCACACACGAACATACTTAAGACTAGTCATCCTGCCTTTCCATAACTCCAAGGGTGCTTTATCCATGTGTTTCAGAGGGACTCTATTCAAAATATGGCAAGCCGTATTCAGAGCCTCTCCCCACATGTATTTAGGTAACCAAGAGTTAATAAGCATATTATTAATCATATCTTTAAATGTTCTGTTCTTTCGCTCAGCAACCCCATTAGACTCAGGTGTGTATGGTGGAGTAACTTCATGAACTATACCATTATTTGCACAAAATTCATTAAAAGCATTACTCGTATACTCACCACCTCTATCAGATCTCAATCTTTTAAGTAGCTTACTAGTTTGTTTTTCTACTTCAGTTTTATATATAATGAATTTACTAAGTGCTTCATCCTTATGTCTAAGTAAATAAACATAACAGTATCTACTACTATCATCTATAAAAGTAATGAAGTATCTAAACTGGTCCTTGGTCAACACACCACCAAATTCACAAATATCAGTGTGTACTAAATCTAACAAGTCTGAATCCCTAACAACGTTATGAAAAGGTTTCCTTATCTGTTTAGCAGACACACATACTTGACATTTAGAATTCTTTTCTATGGTATATTTTGGAATCAACTCTAAGTTCATTATGTTCTTAAGAGCACCAAAGTTTAAATGACCTAGTCTAGCATGCCATATATTTGAGGATTCAATACAGTTAACAGTAGGAATAACATTATTATTCAAATTTCCCAAAACGGGATCCGCATTAATAACAAATAAACCATTTGACAAGTAACCCTTGCCAAAGAATTTACCAGTGTGAATAAGAACTATTTTATTACACTTGTACGAAATTTCTAAACCACTAGAAACTAAACAACTTCCACTTATTATATTTCTACGCATGTTGGGAACATGATGCACTCTCGTCAGAGATAGAATACGTCCTGAAGGGAACTTCAGATCCACGTTTCCAACTCCATGTACTTGAGCAACACTAGTATTCCCCATCTTCACAGTCAGGCTATGACTCTGTTGATAAGATACAAATAAACTAATATCAGCACAAATATGTACATTAGCTCCAGTATCTATCAACCATTCATTTGACAGATAGGTAGAAAATATCACAGGGTTGTAGGATACATACCGGTCAACGTCGGTTTCAGAAGCCGTAGCCTCACCAACAACCATGTTCACTACAGGCCCACTTGCGGTTCCAAGCACAACATTTGCTTGCGCTACCTCGGTTTTCTTCGCTTTCTTCGTAGGGCAGTCCTTACTCCAGTGCCCAACCTGCCCACAAGACCAGCATGGTTTGTTTGCCTTGGGTTTCTTGGCCTTGTCCTTGTCACTCTTAGGTTTATTACTATTAGCTTTCTTAGCAAAAGCCTTCCTCTTTCGTCCTACAGTTGCTATGTTTACCTTCGAGGTACCATGTTCAGTTGGCATCACATGTCCGTGTTTGGACTTGTGTTGTTCTTGCACCGAGATGTCCAGCATAAGGTTGGTCCAGGTGATCTCTCCTTTCTGTCTTTTCAGGGAGAGAGAGAACTCTTCCCAAGACTTCGGGAGCTTTTCAATCACACTCATCACCTTGAACTTCTCCGAGAGATTCATTCCAGACTCCTTCAAAGCATGCACTATCATCTCGAACTCATGCACCTGCTCAGTTATGGACTTATTGTCCACCAGCTTGAACTCGAGGAACCTTGCCACAGAATACTTTTCTAGACCTTGTGAGTCAGTATTATGTGTCTGGTCCAGCTTCTCCCATAAGAGTTTTACAGAGTAGGCATCAGAAGAATAGACATCAAACAAAGTGTTTGTTAGTGCCGCCAGAATGGCCGCCCTAGCCACTCCATCCTTCTCAGCCCACTTCTCAAAAGCCTTAACTGTGTCAGCCTTCTCTTGATCCACTACTGGTTTCTCATATTCCACAACCGGCCACAGACCCTTTATAGTCAGCCATAACTTCATCCTTTTCTGCCAGCGAGAAAAGCCAATGCCACCGTTGAATTTCTCCGGTAAACCGGTTAGTTCAACAGCTTGTGGGAAACTATAGGTGGTCCAATCAATGACCCCAGCAGTTGCACCCGAACTGCTACCACCACCAACGATAACCTCACTTTCATTAACCATTATGCTAAATTCTATATAACTAATATTCTCTTCAAGAATGTTGTAAATCTCACTAACAAATATAGCAACATAGAAGCAAGTGTATAAAGAATTTAGCAAGTTTAGGCCAAGACCACAGTTAACAAAACAAAGCATGCAGGTAAACAAAATCAGTAACTAAAATAACGAAGAGAGAAAGAAAGATGTACCCGAAACCATAGCTTTTAACAGTGACTGAAATAAAGGTTCACAGATACAAAATGCCAAGAAAAATGATCACAGCTGAGTCACCAGGCCTTGCTCGAAGTCCTGGCTGCTCTTGAAGAGAATATTGCCCCTACCTGCTGTGTTTGGGATGCGCACAATATCTCCACCAGGATAAAACAACTCGGAGTTTATGTTAACAGCAGCAACAAAAGCTCCACTTCGACCAGCACCTCAGTCGCCGGAAAATATCAGCACTTCAGGACTTTTGGGAGAGAAATGCAGAGAGGTTGAAGAGAAGAGAAGAGAATGTAGTGTGTATAATACATTCACTTTAATCTCTATTTATAGGAGAGGAGAAAATGAAACTGTCCACACACTTAATGTCTGAATTAAACTGCTTCATTAATAAAAAATCAAAACTGATCAGATTTTGAATTTAAATTACTTGTAACAACTTTTCACATTAACACCCATTAAAACCCACATTATTATCAGAACTTAAGTTAATTTCTGATCTGATATCAGAACTTAAGTTAAGTTCTGATATCAGAACTTAAGTTAAGTTCTGAGATATCATATCAGAATTTAAGTTCTGATTTTATTCATCAGTTACAGATCAGATTATATTATTTGTCCAGGTTCAAGGTATTTAGACTAAGCCCAACAATTTATAATAATCCAATCACTGATAAATATATTCGAATTAAAATTAATTCTCAAATAAATAAAATCCTCGCCCAGGTCGCCTCGCGTATGTGAGACGCCGAGACATTCGCCCAAATCGCCCTTCGACCCGACCCGGTCCGGTTCGGTGCGTGGCGGGGCGGGGCGCGCGTGTCTGTGTGTGTGTGAAGCACACAACAACACAATGGACCATCACACACCTTAGTAGTTGTATACTACTCATGTGGGTAATACCATATAAAGCACACAACCTCCTTTATTTATTTCAATGTGGGACAAACATTCTCAAATTTTTCCAAGCTTTTCCAAGCTACTTTCAACTCTCATTTCATATGGATTTCATTAAGAAAATTCTTAAAACCATACATGAAAATTTAAGTTCAAATATCATTGAACAATTTCCAATCATTAGATTTTAGGATTAACATCAAGAACATAATTAAATTAAGCTCTAAAATCCTAATTTTCTAACATATACATCACAACAACAGTATAACAGGTAGAAAACTTGCCTGAGTGTTCCCGGATAGACTTAAGCTTAGAGTGGGTCTGATAACCTACGAACAACAACATAAGTCGGAATTAAAACCCGGTCGCTTAAGAAACTAGACTTTAACCAATTGAACCCTAACGTTCGCTTATGGTCACTTCTACGCTTAACGAATCACATAAGTAATTCGAGTACCCTCGGCTCCACCATTTTTAATAAATTAACCATTAAGAATTTTCAGGCGATTCTTTCGCGAGTACTCTACCAACTGCCTAGTCCACTTTACATAATTGTTTCATACTCTAATTAGTCATTTAAGGGCCTTAACCAAGGTTTCAAAGTAAGGCGAGGGGTAATGGTTCGTTCGCGAAACGCCGTTACTTAAAACAATCGTTTCTCCTAAACCGTACATCGGATTCAAGCGAACCACACATCAAAACGAAGCTCGTAACATGAACTATCTAAAGATTGCAATGGTCAGAATCTAACAGTGAGTTCACGGGTCCTGAAGTTAAGAACAAAACAGTCTAAGGTAAATCGGGCATTACGACGGCTATGTTTACGCGATTTCCCAAATTTTACCATTCCAAATCATATCAATCCAACTACCAATCAACAAAAACTCAAGATACACATCAATGCTACTGATTTCAGTCATAATAAGCCCAAGAATCTCAATTTAATCCAATATCATACTATCTTCAAATTCAACCAAACTATTAAATCAAACAAGGTTCAATTCATGCTTAAACATTTAAACTACTACTCCTCCATTAACAATCATCAACACCTCAATTAAAATCCAATCATTACAAACCCAACCAAACTTTAAACACACAAGAATCATGCTTCTCATGAACTATATTAATCAAAACTACTCCTAAATATTCAAAGTAAAACTAGGGTTTGAAGTTTTATACCTTCCTTGAAGCTTTTAATCCATGAAAGATCCTTGGAATGCCATTGGAAGCCCTAATCTATGCTTAAGCTACCTTGACCTTACAAATAAAATCAAGAATAAAAAATTTGTTCTTGAAAGTTACTATTCACCCTAAACTAAAATGATTTATTTGAGCTAGCAAACCTTGGATTCAAGCACTCAAACTACTTGCTCTTCTTAGTTATGAAATATAGAATCCAAGGAAACAAACCTCTTGAATTATGATTGAGTGGAGCTTGGGTTTGGAAATTTTTCTTCTTGTTTTTCTTCAAAAAACCGTGAGCAAGGAGATGGGGGGAAGAAATGAATGTGTTTGCTTGGTTGCTTCCTTTTTTGTTTGTTAATTAACCTTTTACCATGGTAAAAATTGTGTGGCTCACAATCAACCAACCAATCCTTCCCATTTGGTCATGCTTATGTCATCTACTTATTTCATCTTGTTACACTTGTCTTCCTCTTGTTGGTGTGATGACATCATCATCCACTAACCCCTTTGATTAACTCCTAATTACTTGGCTAATGATCGCTGATCTGTTTTACGGTTCACTTAACTTTCGTTCGCGTTTATCGTTCGAGGGATCATATCCGGGATCTTATTATTTGGGTTCCCCCTACCCTTTCTAAATATTTTATATTCCTTTTATAATCCCCTCTTATAATCCTTGAATTTAAATCCTTTTAATCAAGTTACCTTATACTCAATTCTTTCGGTATCTGGTGGATTTTCGGAAAAAATTAAAGTGTTCGAATTTGGATTCTGACGATATTTACATACACTTATTTACTTTATGGAATACTAATACGATCTTAGAATTTCCATAACAGTACTCCTATATAGCGTGGTCTGATAATTTTCCTTAATCAGCATCATTAGCAAAAGTTACTATTCATCCGTGTTTCAAAATTCCAAAAATTGGGGTTATTACATACTGTATTGGTTAACTATCTAAATTACGCGCCTAAGCAACAATGTATGGTTATTATTTAATGCTAAAATGATAACAAATTGAGAATGTTTATAACTAAGAATTACGCTAACTATTATAACTACGAGAATAAGATAGACTGAGTTAATATATATGACAGACATGGGATTCTAACTTCATTAAATACTTCATTCAATAGCCTTATTATTCTCAACCTTAGCATGCAATGGTGATGACAATAATCAGACAACACGGAACTGATAAACGCCAACTTTCGTTGCATGAGTACCATTCTACCAGACATCCACAAAAGAGATAGAAGCTGAATAGGCACCAATTATATTAAGACCCTATATGTCTATAGAATTTGACAACATAACGGTTTAAGCACAAGTTATCTATCTTGATTACATAGGGCAAGTAAGATGGTTAAAATTACCTACGAATCATGTATATCAATACATGAACCTATGCTAGCATGGCAAGTTTTAAATCCTTAAATTCACTTTCGCTTCATTAAGAATTAACACATTATCTTATAAGTTCACGACGTTCACAAGACGAATACGCACAACCAATACTAGGATATCATACAATCACCACACACTAAGGCATCAAATAATTTAACTAAAATAATCCATAAATAAATCTGCTAGAACCCCACGATAACGATTAGCCCATAATCGAACTAATCACCAACGTGGGTTCCAATGAAAACATGATATAACAAATGTAGTCAATATACGAATAAATAAACCAAAGTACAATCAAGAATATAGGTTCAACAAAACAAGAAACAAGTATCCAAATTACAACTCAAACCAAAGATTCACAAGAATAAACTAGATCGTCTTCGCCTTTGTTGAATTGTGCCAAAAGGTCTCTTGCCGTCTTCTCCTTTCTTGATGTCTTGATATCTCTGAATATTCTCTGAAAAACGACCTAAGTTATGTTTATATAACAGTCCATGCATCCCAGGAGTCCATCAATTTGAATTATAAAAGAATTACGATTTTAATATCCCGACCCAGCGCGGCCGCGCGCTTCACCAGCGCGGGCGCGCTGCCTCTTTGTACCCCCGGCGCGGCCGCGCGCAACATCAGCGCGGGCGCGCCTGCCTTCTGCCAAAACTTCATTTTTTCTTCTTCTTTATTCCTTGCAGCTTCGAGCCAATCTTCCAAGCTTTTATTCCAGCATATCCTAAACACCATATTAGCATCAAAATAATGCTAATTCACCTGATTCATGAAGTGAAGCCTGAAATACAAAAACACTTGAAAATACGTTAAAACACAAATAACTTGAGTACAAATACACAAACTCAAAGCTTATTAGAGCATAAATAAGTATAATAAATGCCACTTAACATATGACAAGCTCACTCTTTTACTCAAATGCTAATAAACAACATATAATATTCTCAAGATGCCAATGTGCAAGGTTCCAAATGGATCCTAGAGAATCCAATCTTATAGCTATTAACAAGATTATTAGATCTCTTAAGGGACTACCAACTCTTGGAGTAAAGTACCCTAAAGATATTATGCTTAACATGTTTGGCTATATAGATACAGATTATGCAGGTTGTAAGAAAGACAAGAGAAGCATCTCTGAAGCTGTCAACTTAAGTGACAGGAGAAGCATCTCAGGAAGCTGTCAACTTCGTGGAAGAAGATTGATTTCTTATTATGATAAGAAACAACTTCAAATCTGTTGGTGAGACTGCGTAGCTGTATGAATGTATGAACAGTTACGTGATAACTCAACACAATAACAACACTAGAACATGACAGGTTAATAATACTACATCTACACAAGGAATCCAGAAGAAGAATAATCAGACACATACAAGAATCAGAACACAGTATTACAAGTGTAAGTCTATTTGAAGTCATAGAAAGAAGATCATTCAGTGATCAGGCCTCTGTGAAGAATAAACAATTAGAGGACTTGTTGTTTTAATACAGTTGAAGATTCAAGTATAGAAATCAAGTGATTCCAGTAGAAAACAATCTATAAAACTCAAGTCAGAATTCATTAACAAGGAACAATCATAAAGGATAAGGATATTCAATCCAGGGCTAGTCGTTTGTGAACCAGACCAGTGCACTAAGCGTCAGCATTCCAGGATTGATCATTCAAGTCTACAAAAGAAGTGTTAAGTGATATCAAGATCAAGTTCAAAAGGGATTCAAGTCAACATTCCGGGAGTTATTGGTCAAGCAAAGAGCATGTATGAAGTATTGGCTAAGCAAGAATGATCACCAGTTGAAAGGAATGCAAGTAAAGAAAGTTCTAAGGCATAGAAGTACAAATCGACTTCTAAGAGTTTAAAAATCGACTTGTAGTAGATAAATTATCTACTAGTCGATTTTTATGGAACTAGTAGTCGAATTGTATACACTTAGACAAGCTTGAAGTTTCCAAGTCAATGAAAAGACAAAATCGACTTTTGCTTTTTCAACTAGTCGATTTTAAAGCAAGGAAATCGACTAGTGGACTGGTTGTTGCAGAAACTAAGTCAAGTTTATTCCCTGCAATGAAAATCGACTTCTACACTATTCAACTTATAGAAAATCGACTTGTGGAGTAACTTGAAAGCTACTAGTCAATTTTCTTGAGTAGAAATCGACTAGTAGAGTGTTTGAGTAGAAATTCTAGTTAACTCTCCTCTTGGAACATGATTCGACTTCCAGTAATTCAAGACAAGTTCAATTTGACTACTAGGGACTTGGGTTATTTTGAAGTGCAGCAAATTAGAATGCTTGGACCAGAAGAAGCCACGTATTCAATTTGGTTTTAAGTCTACAATAAAACAGAAATCTCAGCATTCATTTAGAAGAGATTTCTTCACCAGCAAACTGAGAAGCTTTTATGGAGAGCATTACGGAGCATTCAAGTTTATATTAATTGCTTTGTAACTATACTGTTATGCTGTTGAAATTTCTGTAGAAGCTAATCAATTGATTAGATTGTAGCAACATTAAGGTTTATATCAATCGAAATATATTCCTTGAATTGTGTTGTGAATTTACTTTCCAGCATAAACTAAGAACTTGTTTTGAGTCGGAATTAATTGGTGGTATCGTATTCAACCCCCCCTTCTACGATACCTTTGGACCTAACAATTGGTATCAGAGCCGTTTGATTGACATACAAATCAAGATCCGGAAGTTTAGACCAAAATAAGTTCACTCTTGCAGATTTTTTAATTTTCAAAATTTTCTATTTCTTGAAATTTTTGAATCTTAAATAATTTAATCAGGAGTTCTCAAAAGGTTGGAAGTATTAAGGTACTAAAGTTTGACAAAGAAAATTACAATCTATAGAAGAAAAAGATGATTCTCTATCTCAAGGCTGCGAACTCTGATTACATGGAAATTCTGAATGACGGCTCACACATACCTGAAATGGTTGATCCTGATAATGAACGACGTACCATTCCTAAACCAAAATCTGACTGGACTGCAAAGGAAAAGGAATTGGTTGCCCTAGATGACAGTCTACAGCTGATATTGATAGATGCCATGGACTCTGACATGTGTCACCAAATTCTTGTTTATGAAAGTGGCAAACACATGTGGGACACAATTGAACTGTTAATGGAAGGTACTAAAGATGTGAGAGAGAATCGCCTAGACATGTTAACTACTCAATATGAAGCCTTCAGGTCTCTCCCGGGTGAAGGTGTAACTTCAGTTTATGAAAGACTGAATAGGCTGTTAAATGAAATGAGTCTTCATGGAAAGAAGTATGCACAGCATGAAATCAACAGAAAGTTTTTGTTGACACTCCCTTCACATCTGGACAATAAGGCAGAAACAGTTCGTGAACGAGTGGACTTCAAGACCATGAAACTGGAAAAGGTGTATGGAAGAATGAAGACTCATGAGATGGAGTTAGACCAGAAGAGGATCATATATGGAAACAAATCCAGTGATGCCAAAAATGCTGAGTTGCTGAGAACAACTGCACTAGTTGCAAGCAAGCATGAAGACCTGGATATCACTGTTGAGAAGGCCAAGTCTCAAAAAATGTGCTTTTTGAGGCTGAAGTGGATGATGGAAATTTGACTAGGGATCCTAGTGACTACTACACCATGGAAGAATTAAAACAGATGGAAGATCCCACAATGGCAAATCTAGCAGGGATGTTCAGCAATATGAGATTCAGAAGGAATAAAGGTTTCAGGGGCTCAGGGAGCAGTAGCAGAGGGCAGAGATCCAACTCATACTCCAGTTCTGGATATAAAACTGGAATGGTAGACAGAAACAAATTCAAATGCTATAACTGTGATGAGGTTGGACACTTTGCCAGTGAATGCAGGAAGCCTCAACAATCAAAAGACAAGGGCAAAGGGGTTCAGAAAAAGGATTCAGGGAAATCAAAAAAGTATCCAGTCAAGTCCTACATTGCTGAAGGAAAAAGCTGGGATGATACAGATGATGAAGAGGAAGAATATGGAAATCTTGTATTGATGGCAGAATCAACTCCTCAGGTATCTATATCACCCCCTGCTAAAATTTGTGATAATGCTGACTGTATAGCTTTTAAAGAACTTGCTCAAGTATATTCTGATAAACTTTCCTATGATAGACCTAATGTAGAATGTAGTGACAAGTTATGTGCTGAAAACTATAATGTGCCTAGGTTAAGATACAGGAATTGTTGTTTATCCCTAAGATGTTCAGAAGGTACTACTAGTGACTTAAAGCAAGAACTAGAAAAGATCAAAACTGAAAATGATAAGCTAGTTCTCACCAATGTTGTTATAAAAGACCTTAAAACAAGAAATCATTATCTGGAACTTAGAGATAAGAATGTTGAGACTATAGAAGGAAAGGATGAGAAGATAAAGGAATTAGAAACTAAGCTTCAGGCTTATGCTAATTCTGCTAATCTTGCAAAGGAAATCATATCTAGTCAAGTTGTAAGTGGAAAACTTGGAATTGGACTAGATTATGATGAACTTAGGAAATCTAGTAAGAAACATGTGGTGGATAATGAACCTGTAATAAAAGTTGTTAATCTACTAGATACACCACATGTTCTGAAGAATGCTAAGAAACCTTTGTTCAAGAAGGCATCTTCTGAACCTTTTGATGAGGAGAATTTGTTCATTCATCATGAGATGCTTGTTGAGGATCTTGAAAAGATAAAAGATAAAAATGCTATGAAATCTGATAAACAAGCATCCCCTGAAAGTGAACAAACTACTGCAGGACTAGGTTTTAGTTCCACCACTAAATCTAGTAAGAATAGAAATGGCAGAATAGGCAAGGATGGCCCTAGAAAGGTGTGTAATAACTGTGGATCCACTGGACACCTATCTCATGCATGTAAAAAGGTTAAAGTGGACAAAGTAAAAAATGTTAATATGCATACCATGCCTAGTGTTCCTAAATCTTCCAAGTGTGATAAGCCTGCTTGCATGTCATGTGTTGTTTCATTCATGAAAACGTATCTTGATTACACACACTCACACAATGCATGCCATGATCATGATAATCATATGCATAAGAACAAGAGTAAGTCAAAGACTACAAGCCCTCCTAGTGCTAGGAAAGAGGCTACCTTCACCAAGACCAAAAGCAAAGCTAATGGTCCTTCCAAGGGTGTTTAGGACACAGTCAATGAAAATGTAAAGCATGTTGAGTCTGTCAAGAATGTTAAGAAATCTGCTAGATATGCATATGTTCCTAAGTACCCTGGACCCAACATGGTTTGGGTACCAAAGAAATCTTAAACTCCTTTGTATACAGGGCATAAAGAAGAAGGTCATGTGGATTCTGGACAGTGGATGTTCGAGCATATGACTGGAGATAGAGCCTTGCTATCAAAGGTGGTTGAGAAAGCTGGCCCAGTGGTTACCTTTGGAGATGACAGCAAAGGTTATACAACGGGATATGACTGTTTGGAAATTGGAAATGTCATCATAGAAGAAATCTCTTTGGTTGATAGTCTTATGCATAATCTTGTAAGCATAAGTCCATTCTGTGATAAAGGATGTGATGTGTTGTTCAAGAAGGAGAAGTGTTTGATCACTAATCAGAAGAATAAAAGGCTTACTCTCAATAGAATAAGAAAAGGTGATTTGTTTGTAGATGACTGGAATTCTATAAAAGATGGTCAAGTAATGTGCTTCTACAGTAAAGCATTTGCAAATGACAGCTGGCTATGGCATAGGAGCTCTCACCCTTGCACATCAACTCAAGGAATTTTTGTGTGAAAAGAGTTTAGTGAGAGGACTACCTCATCTAGAATACAGAAAATGATAAATGTGAGGCATGTCAGAAAGAGGAATCAAAGACAACATCACATCAAAGTAAAGACATAACCTAGTGATGGTGGATGACTACTCTTAACAAAGTTATTGTTCGTGCGTTCTCAAGACAAGACATCACAGATGGTGATTGATCACATCAAAGAAGATCAAGCTGGAAGCAACTGTAAAAGAAATGATCCGGTGATCAGATAATGGGACTGAATTTAAGAAGCAGTTCTGATTAATATCTGTATCATCAAGAATATTTTGAGACATATTCAGCACTGAGAGCTCCGTGTCAAAATGGAGTGGTACAAAGGAAGAACCAGAACTTGATGAAAGCTATAAAGGATATATCAAGCTAATCAAGACTTTCTAAATACCAAAGGGCTGGAGCAGTCAAAATAGTTTGCAACACGTAAGATCAAGCCTTGATCTGGATGTGTACATGAAGACCACTAATGAGTCAATGGCCAACAGAAGCAAACACTGGATAACCTGAAAGTGTTTGGAGAGAATGTTCTACAGTTAGGATATTTTCCATGGCTACTCAGTGGAGTCTACAACCTACAGGGCATTTGTGGTTTTTCAACAGAAGATGATTGACAGTCTAAGTGCACAGTTCAACAACTCTATGCTCCAAGCTGTTAAAGGAGAAATTGATGGTATTGATTATTCATATCCAAGCAGTGGAATGGCAATGTATAATACAAATCATTATTTCAATAAAACCAGTCAGCAAGGGTAAGGATTTTCAGGAAATCCCGGTAACAGCTTAGGAGGAGCAATAGAAGGATCAACTAGTCAGACACAACACCACATTGAAAATCAAGAGGACACTGAAGAACATATCTGCTGAGACAAAGGATTTGATGTCAATATTATTCACAGAGTCTAGTTCTTAAGTGACCCAGAGGGTGGAGTAATGATTAGCAAGGGCTACTGGGTGTGAATGATTATTTCTCTAGTTTTCTATCTGAAGAAGAAACTAAGAAAGTTACAGAAGCTCTAATAGATCCGGATTGATTGGGTGATTGCAAAGCAAGATGAGCTCAATCAGTCAGCGAGCAGATTGTAGGGAAGCTGGTATCCAAATCAAATGACAATATTGTAATTGGTACAAGGATAACCAGAAATCATACTGGTGATAATGGCATTGTTACGAGGGACAAGGCCAAACTGGATGCTAGGTTATTATCAGGAAGCACTATCTAACAGAAAGCACCAGTGATGAGACTTGAGGATATTATGACATATCAGGCACCTGATGCACATTACACTTGGAATTGGACTCTAGTAGATGTGTACAATGAAGCATTTTTAGCACATAAACGCAACGAAAACGTAAATTTAAATCTTAAAAAAAACGAAACCCTCCGCAGGATCCATGCGAAAAATAATATTTAATTCGTAGTTCAGTATGTTTACCTTAAGAAGCTTTACGTTAGAGTAAAGAGATTCTTCCTTTTAAATTAAATATTTCAAATCGATAATCAGATGATGCCCAGATCGGGGGGAGCATTGTCAAGAGGTGTCACTTAATACCCCTTTCTTACAGATAGAAATCTGCTTTTGACAGAATCATCCTTTCTCTCAATATTGAAAATTCATATTTAATTACGTGTTTCATAAACACAAGAATCTCATGATTGTATTCATAATATTATTGTTAAGGCAAGAAACCATTCCTATTCTAGATTTTCTAGAGCACGCCTTATATTGATTTAAGTTCACCTAAATCTATCATCGCATGGTAAATATATGCATATATCTCATATATAAAATTAAATAAACAAGTAAATGTAAAGTGCAATAAAGTAAATGTGTTTGGTTATGGTCCCATCCTATGTGATCTTTATCAAGCTCATGATAAAGATCAAGGTCAATCTAATATGGTGATGGAAATAAATACAACTACTTATTACATAAGTCTTCTTCTTTGTTTAGACTTCTTGTATGCCTCGTCTTCTTCTTTATATCACCTCCATTGGATAGCCTTCTTGAGTCTTCAATTACATTACATGATTGAAAGTAAAACTAATCTAATGAACTTACAAGAATAACTCGAGTTACATTCGAGATTTATGATTACAAAGATTGACGACATGCAAGTCGTATTTAAAACCAAAACCAAAACCATTACACTAAGGTCGAAAGGCCATAACCATCCACCATGCTCATACAACACATAAAAGCATGTTAAAACACATAATCTGATCTTAACATATCATATTATCCATGATCTAATCACTGTTTACGGGACGTAAACGATGTCAAACGCCTTACAGATGAGTGGTTGATAGCTTTAGCTATCAGTTTTATTCAGACGCTCGTTTACCTATGGAAAAGAGTATTCTTTTGCGTAAATCGGACACCAGACCCAGATTTTAGCAAATCTGCAGCAGCCAATTCAGAATCCGTATCTAATATGATTCTCATAATTAGAACAACCATAAATCATGTATATATCAATATATATACAGATTACATAATCATCTTATGATTATACAACTCACATGAATATCATATATTCAAAACCATACATATATAAGCATATTATATCAACATCAAATCATGGTGAATCACGTACATCCTCATATATCGAAAACAGTTAAACACATAAATGAATTAAAAACTTTTCGCAAGTAGCTCTGATACCATTGAAGGGTTTTTAGCACATAAACGCAACGAAAACGTAAATTTAAATCTTAAAAAAATCCGAAACCCTCCGCAGGATCCATTTAAAAAATAATATTTAATTCGTAGTTCAGTATGTTTATCTTAAGAAGCTTTACGTTAATGGAAAGATGGAGGTCTTTAATAGCGATCCAAGAACGATGAACGGAAATCCCTAGCAGCTGCTCCTCAAGTGTGAAGCACTCCACTGGTATCCACCAAGAGTACAATGTGATGGAGGAGAAAGAGTTTGAGAGAATTAGTTGCCTCCCTCTTGTTCTACTTTAGAATTAGGGTTAATTATTTGGGTTGAGGCAAATAGGGTTTATAATAGTATATTTATAGGCAAAATTTTCAGCTGAAAATTTTCCATAAAATATTATTATTATTAACTCTTTAATTGATTATTCTTATTAACCAATTAACTAATAATTAAAATACCTTTTAATCATTAATCCCTTTTCGAAACACTTTAGAAAAATCATTCTCTCACTTGATTTAATTTCTAAAATTAAATTCTTAATTAATAATATTAAGAATTAATTAAATCTCATTTAATCAATTATTAAATCTGCTAATTAATTATTTATTTCACAAATAAATAATTACCAGCCATTATTAATTAATTCCTCCACCATTAAATCATTCTCTTTTATGGTGTGACCCTGTAGGTTCAATATTAAGCCGATAGTAGAAATAAATAATAATAAAACTATTTTATCATTATTTATATAAATTCTCTAATTCATTAAATATGATTAATTAATAAATTAATCATATTTATTCTACATCGTGAGGGATACTTCTCAGCATATCGCGACTATCCGGATAATACGAATTCACTGCTTAGAATACCAAGAACCTATTCAGTGAGTAGTTACCGTACAATCAATTCCTTCTACCCTGCAATGTCACGATTAAATACAAGGAATAGAGCTTGTGTCAAGCCTATCTTATTTAATCATTTGCTTTCCCATTCACTATGTTTAGTTCTATTTAATGTAAATGAGAAACTCCTTTCTAATTTCATTCACTCTGGCCAGAGATTCCTGAACTAGCATAAGTGGATCAGCATTGAACATTCTCTTCCTTCACTGGAAGGGGTAGATCCTTTATTGATCATACACTATCTTCGTGTACAAATTCCTATACCTAGTAGAGCCCTTATAATTGTCCCTGGAGACTAAGAAATAAACCAAAGCATAGTTCAGTGTACACAAGATGACTATGATGACCTCAAGTCTAAGGATACTTGTACAACTATCACTATGTGAACAACTGCTGACACGTGAGTGAACTCCATCAGTTGTTCAGCTGTGTGAGTCATGTTCAGTGAACTTATTCTATAATAAGCACCTACATACTAGCTATAGTGTCACCACACAAATGTCTATGAGAACAGACATCCTTCATAATGAAGCAAGCATAGTATGTACCGATCTTTGCGGATTACTAATTACCAGTTAGTAATCCTACGACCAGGAAATATTTAAGTTCAAAGTTATCATCTTTTAGGTCTCATTATTATGATCTCATTATAATCCATAAAAAGCTTTACTCTAAACTATGGTGTATCTTATTTAAACACTTAAATAGATAAAGCCCGCAATAAAACCAAAACAAGTTTTTTTTATTAATATCAATGAAATCAAAACATATTACATAAAAGTTATTGCTAAATCATCATACATGATTGGACTTAGGACACATCTCTTTCATACAAGTGCACTCCTGGTTGGTGAGTCAAAAGAGGAAGTCAATGCACAACAGTTTATGGGCTTTGCAGTTGCAGACCTATTGGACCATGTATATCTCTCCTTCACAAGCTCACTTCATATTGGTATGAACTATTATACTATTCAATCAATCATCAAGGACATGGTATGGCACTCTAACTGAAGTTACAGTTTAATTTGAACTAGTAGAGTCGTCATATTAATAACTCTCTTATCACTAGGCACAAACATAATGTTATATATGTGCTCTGATATAATGATAATTTTATATGTTGGTCTACTAAAAAAACTTGTGCAAGATTATTTGCTAACTAATTGCAGAGTAGGTATGGAGGGGCATGTTGGAAAGGTTACAACTCTTTTTGGAATTACTTCAAGCAGGCCATTAAAATAATTCTTTTAGGAGCTCAAGCAAGCCAAAAGAACAATTCTCTTAGGAGCACAAGTAAACCGATATAATGATGGCAATACAAGTAAGTTAAGGATCTTTTGAAGATGCAAAATTTGGAAGATTCTGAACATGCCAAGACTACTTACCAACAGAAACCAATAAAGCTTGATCAGTGCAACTCAGGTATAATGACAAGCTATAGAGGTATGACGAGCTTACTCTTTTACTCAAATGCTAATAGACAACATGTAATGTTCTCAAGATGCCAAAGTGCAAGGTTCCAAGTGGATCCTAGAGAATCCAATCTTATAGCTATTAACAAGATTATTAGATATCTTAAGGGACTATTAACTCTTGGAGTAAAGTACCCTAAAAGATATTATGCTTAACATGTTTGGCTATATAGATACAGATTATGCAGGTTGTAAGAAAGATAGGAGAAGCATCTCTCAGGCTGTCAACTTAAGTGACAAGAGAAGCATCTCGAGGAGCTGTCAACTTCGTGGAAGAAGATTAATTTCTTGTTATGATAAGAAACAACTTTAAATCCAACAACTCTGTGGAACACTCTATGACAAGGCACCTTGACACCAGGTATCATTCATTTCGAGAGCATGTCTTTTACTCAAAGAGTCACTTGTAGAAACATTTATTAAATCACTTGTTAAAGTTAATTTTCAAGACTGGTTTGTAAATGTGGGATATCATTCATTGCATATTAGTTGGAAATCCCATCTATAAGTAATTCTTAATATAAGTTCACAAGTACTAAATCTTCAATATTTAAAAGACTTGTGAATTTATCAGTAATCCAGTACCTCGTACTTAGTGCTACTATCTTGATTATCATGATTAAAATATCATTTACATTTATGGTAGT
The DNA here is from genome assembly GCF_009905375.1 of Apium graveolens. Classification (NCBI taxonomy): domain Eukaryota; kingdom Viridiplantae; phylum Streptophyta; class Magnoliopsida; order Apiales; family Apiaceae; genus Apium; species Apium graveolens. The sequence goes on from NC_133654.1 coordinate 202,651,806, forward strand.
TAAGTGTTATAGCATTAAGTTTGAATATTATTTTAATTGATTTAAATTATGACTGTAGATAATTTCATTCCACATTAGTCTCATAATTTGAATTGTATTAAAATAATATGCAGCATAGTTATTTATATAATGTACGAATAATTGTGATACTTTTAGTATTAGTGATATTATTTAGAATTTTTGTTTTAAGTAATCAATGCTTATTTCTAAAATCACTGATATTGGAAGTTGAAGTATTTTTTAAGTCATGTGTATAAAACTCTCAATATTTTATATGCTTAGAAAGTATTTCTAAAATTACTAATTATCCAAAGAGAGATTGCCATATATATAAGTCATATATCCTATTGGTGATTATTCAATGATAATTATAAATATTTAAGTGCTAGTATCTAACTCATAAATATGTAGTATTTATTTATTTAATATTTATTTTGGGTAGTTTGGATTATGGAAATTGAAGCAATTCAGTGATGTTATTTGCTCCATATTTCAAACTAACTTAAAATAAATAAGCAGCATGATTGATTATAATTAAATCTGTCAACAATTGATATCTAGTATATTTATTGTAACTTATGTGTTATAAGTTAATTATGAGATTTTGGTTTTAGTGAATTTAGAAATGTTCATATCTCAAGAATTCACTGAAATCATATTATGATTGTAGCATGATTAGTTGTATGTAATTTTTGACTTATATCAGTTAATGATATTTAGTTAAGAGTTTAACTATGAACTAATTGTGAATTATTAGTATTTGTGACATTAATTAGAACTCCTCTAAGTAATTAATGCTTATCTTCAGTCACTTATACTAATATAGAATGTGTGGAAATTTTTCTTGAGTACAACTATGGTCAATGAAGATTTTGCTTTATTAGAAGTAACCATATGTTGTTCACCTAGAATAATTTTTATACTTATTTGAAAATTCCTAAACACTTTGATAATATATGTAATACTCAATGGATCAAAGTATATGGAACTTAGAATATTTTTTAAAGATTGCAAACAAGACAATGTTGGTTAATGTTGCTTTATTTATCGAACCAGTATTGTTTGAGATAATACAGTTGTTAGGAGTTGACAATTGTATGATATATGAAATTGAATGTTGATGTCTTTGAGATAGATAATTGGTATTCAATTCATTAATATCTTATTTTAATATTTAAAATAGGATGCAACATAATTATTGGTATCTAAAGTACTTGACAAGTATCAGTCAATGATATATTGTTAATATTTTGTTGCAGATAATTGTGAGATTTTAAGTTCTAGTGAATTTATATGAGTTGCTATATCTGAAAGTTTCACTATAGTTTAAAATCAGCAGCATAGTCATTCTTGTTAAGATTGTTTATCAATACACAATGTTGTTGATAATCATTTTATAAAGATAGATTATGGAGCTTTTGTCATGAATGAGAATTGCTTAGACTTTACCCTAAGTGATCAATGCCTTTACAAAAAAAAACTCATTCATGTTGAAAGACAAAATCTTTCTTTCTCTTCTTAATACTGCTAAGTCATCAGTCTGTGTCTTATAAAATCATTTATCTTTTTAGGCATAAAAACAGACTTGTGCACTCAAACAGTTTTAGGAGAAAATCAAACTTCTTTCTACATTGGTGATTGCTTATTTCATTAAAATCTTGTGAAATCACTACTGTACATCATTTCCCTCAAAAGATTAAATGCATAATTCTCATTCATTATAGATCTTAAGTGCATTTTATCTCTATAGTGCCATATGTTCTGTGAAATAGGTTCATCCTCCAATGGTCTTATTTCATTGATAGTCATGAGGTTGAAAACCCACAACTTCTATCCCAGACTGTAAAGACAAACACAGAAATAGAACCAACCAATAATCTCTTACCCCTAAAATGATGTATGAATGAGCGTGAGGGAGAAAGTGCCTTAGTGCACCACATAAGGAAGGTTCTGACGTCAACCCGACAACTCTGTCTCCTATAAAGATGAGTAGCATTTAAACCAAGACAACTGCTAGCCCCCATACATCTTCTCAAAAAGATGTAATGGCTGAAAAGGCACAAAAAGAGTTACTAGATTCATCCTCTCAACAGGGTGCGTCTATTGAAATTCACCTGTCGGCCAGGGTATCTGATGTAGTGTCACCACCTCAAATATAAACAATTTTTGATGCACAAGGAAAGGTTATAGACACAAAGAATTAGTTGACGGAAACAAGAGTTTCGACCATTTTATGGTTAGATTCGATTGCTTAAGGTTCTTTAACGGACCAATTGCCTTTACTGGTGTTAGGAGAGGATACTGATCCAATAGCCATATGTCAGTGGTTAGTGTCTACCTCCCCAGGACTAATAAACCTGGATGTATCTGCGGATAGTGGATCTGACATAGGTGCAGATCGGCAACTTGTTGACAATGATTCAGATATTACCTGATGAGTCATTAGGAAATGTCTTCACAAACATTAGAAGGAAACTTTGATCTTTATGCTATATTCTTTGGATCATTGTTTACCTTCCCAGAGTTCAAATCTGGAACCCTAAAAAGGAAACTAGCAACTTGTAGATCATGACTCAGATTCTTCTGATGAGTCTAACATGGATGGGGATTTGCGAACTCCCATTGCACCACCTGTGACCTCCTTAAAGATGGCTAAGGTGATTTTCCTTGCAGGTACCGCTGGATTTTGGAGCTATGAGAGGAGTGATACACTTTTGAGAATGAGTATAAACACGAGTGGAGAGAAGAGTGAAACACTTGTGAGGTACATGAAACAGAATCACACACTCACAGTGAGGAAGAAAGACAGAAACACCATATCCCATTCCCTATCCCTAAACATGGTTCTTGATACTTCGGGTCTCGATTCTGTTTATGATTGGAACTTAACTCTTAGGAACCTAACATTTACAGATTGGATTAGAATACATCGGGACCTTTGGGAGCTCAAAATTGGTAACTCTTGGTGATCTCACATTTGGGAGGCATAAGAAGTTGGGAAGATTGGTGAACATGATGATCAACAGTAAAGTTATTCTTGCAGCATTTAAAGGGACATGATTGATCAGACTATGACTTGTTATTTCTTTTCCAACCAAATAACGTATGAGAACTCCTTCTGACAACAGCATACATTCCTTCTCTAAGGGGGAGATAAAAGCTTATATAATAGTTTAGAGGATTCTTCAACTAAGGGGGAGAAATAGCAGGAAGGAGGAAAAAGGTAAAGCACATGTACACTACACCACACCATTGTTGTTTGTAAATACGGATCCTATTGTACAGGAGAGGTGGTAAACACAAGGTGATTTACTAGTGATCAGAAGAAGTGGTTTGGTTCATCACTGTTCTTCATAAGGGGAGAAGTTGTTTTCCAAAAGGGGAGTACCATTAGTTCTTATCTGTGAATCCTATTGTATGGGAGAGGTGGTAGACGAAGGTGATATCCTTTAAGCAGTTGATTCTCATAGGGGGAGAAGCAAGAGAGATATGCGCTTCTAAACAGGAAATGTGGTTGTACAAAAGAAACTGCTGATGATTACTTCAAGACTGAGAAGTATTATCTGGCAGAGAGTTGAAAAACCAAGGAAATGAAGATGAAACTACTTGAAGATCAGTTCAGTGCTAAAGGAACGAGCATCTTTCATTCCAGTTACTTAAGAAATCTGCAAATGCAGTATTTGATCCAGAAAACTAGTAGCATTATTTACAAGTCCTGGTACATTACTTTTTCTAGTTGTTAGTTGAGTTATCCTCTCTATTTAATTTGTTTGTTAAGTTTAACAATCAAATAGGGGGAGATTGTTGGTGAGACTACGTAGCTGTATGAACAGTTACGTGATAACTCAACACAATAACAACACTAGAACAGGACAGGTTAATAATACTATGTCTACACAAGGAATCCAGAAGAAGAATGATCAAACACATACAAGAATCAGAACACAGTATTACAAGTGCAAGTCTATTTGAAGTCATAGAAAGAAGATCATTCAGTGATCAGGCCTCTGTGAAGAATAAACAATCAGAGGACTTGTTGTTTTAATACAGTTGAAGATTCAAGTATAGAAATCAAGTGATTCCAGTAGAAAATAATCTATAGAACTCAAGTCAGAATTCATTAACAAGGAACAATCAAAAAGGATAAGGATATTCAATCCAGGGCTAGTCGTTTGTGAACCAGACCAGTGCACTAAACATCAGCATTCCAGGATTGATCATTCAAGTCTATAAAAGAAGTGTTAAGTGATATCAAGATCAAGTTCAAAAGGTATTCAAGTCAACATTCCAGGAGTTATTGGTCAAGCAAAGAGCATGTATGAAGTATTGGCTAAGCAAGGATGATCACCAGTTGAAAGGAATGCAAGTAAAGAAAGTTTTAAGGCATAGAAGTACAAATCGACTTCTAAGAGTTTAAAAATCGACTTGTAGTAGATAAATTATCTACTAGTCGATTTTTATGGAACTAATAGTCGAATTGTATACACTTAGACAAGCTTGAAGTTTCCAAGTCAATAAAAAGACAAAATCGACTTTTGCTTTTTCAACTAGTCGATTTTAAAGCCAAGGAAATCGACTAGTGGATTGGTTGTTGCTGAAGCTAAGTCAACTTTATTCCCTGCAATGAAAATCGACCTGCACTATTGAACTTATAGAAAATCGACTTGTGGAGTAACTTGAAAGCTTCTAGTCAATTTTCTTGAGTAGAAATCGACTAGTAGAGTGTTTGAGTAGAAATTCTAGTTAACTCTCCTCTTGGAACATGATTCGACTTCCAGTAATTCAAGACAAGTTCAATTCGACTACTAGGGACTTGGGTTATTTTGAAGTGCAGCAAATTAGAATGCTTGGACCAGAAGAAGCCACGTATTCAATTTGGTTTTAAGTCTACAATAAAACAGAAATCTCAGCATTTATTCAGAAGAGATTTCTTCACCAGCAAACTGAGAAGCTTTTATGGAGAGCATTACGGAGCATTCAAGTTTTTTTCAATTGCTTTGTAACTATACTGTTATGCTGTTGAAATTTCTGTAGAAGCTAATCAATTGATTAGATTGTAGCAACATTAAGGTTTATATCAATCGAAATATATTCCTTGAATTGTGTTGTGTTTTTACTTTCCAGCATAAACTAAGAACTTGTTTTGAATCGGAATTAATTGGTGGTATCGTATTCAACCCCCCCCTTCTACGATACCTTTGGACCTACAAAATCCAACAACTCTGTGGAACACTCTATGATAAGGCACCTTCACACCAGGTATCATTACTTTAGAGAGCATGTCTTTTAGTCAAAGAGTTACTGACAGAAACATTTATTAAATCACTTGATAAAATTAATTGTTCAAGACTGGTTTGTAAGTGTGGGATATCATTCATTGCATAATAGTTAGAAATCCCATCTGTAAGGAATTCTTCATATAAGTTCACAAGTATTAAATCTTCAATATTTAAAGGACTTGTAAATTTATCAGTAATCCAGTACCTCGTACTTAGTGCTACTATCTTGATTATCATGATTACAATGTCATATACGTTTGTGGTAGTTAAGTATTATAGCATTAAGTTTGAACACTATTTTAATTGATTTAAATTATGACTGTAGACAATTCCATTCCATATCAGTTTCATAATTTGAATTGTATTATAATAATATGCAGCATAGTTATTTGTATCTTGTATGAATAATTATGATACTTTTAGTATTAGTGATATTATTTAGAATTTTTGTTCTAAGTAATCAATGCTTATTTCTAAAATCACTGTTATTGAAAGTTGAAGTATTTTCTAAGTCATGTGTATAAAACTCTCAACATTTTATATGCTTCGAAAGTATTTCTAAAATTACTAATTATCCAAATAGTGATTGCCATGTATAAGTCATATATCCTATTGGTGATTATTCAAGGATAAATTATAAATATTTAAGTTCTAGTATCTAACTCATAGATATTTAGTATTTATTTGTTTAATATTTATTTTGGGTAGTTTGGATTATGGAAATTGAAGCAATTCAATAATTTTATTTGCTCCATAATTCAAACTAACTTAAAATAAATAAGCTGCATGATTGATTATAACTAAATCTGTCAACAATTGATATCTAGTATATTGATTGTAACTTATATGTTATAAGTTAATTATGAGATTTTGGTTTTAGCGAATTTAGCAATGATTACATCTCAAGAATTCACTGAAATCAGAATCATAATTGTAGCATGATTAGTTGTATGCTAATTTTTGACTTATATCAGTTAATGATATTTAGTTAAGATTTAAGTACGAACTAATTATGAAGTATTAGTATTCGTGGCATTATTTAGAACTCCTCTAAGTAATCAGTGTTTATATTCAGTCACTGTTATGGATTAAAAACTAATATATATAATTGATGTATTTAGTACTAAGGAACGTGAGCTTCAAGGCTCGTTTTGACTGCTCTTGTGTTTCGTGACTCAATTTGCCTTAACAAGATGCCTACGTACCTTGCTGATTGCCAAGGATCAAGTCAAAAAACGTAGTTCTGATTTGTAGGGTGAGACCCCTTATATAGATGTGGGAGTCCTTGAATTGGACTTGGTATAGGAGACTTGGTGGTCAAGTCTCTGAATTAGGATAGACTTAGGAGTCCTAGGGAATAGGAAGCTGATTCCTTATCCCATGAGGTTCCTTGGAGGCCAATCTACAAGGATTTATATCCTCACTAGGACTTATCTTAATAGCTGTTTTTCTTCCTTATTTATTAATTTTGTAATTAATAAATAATCAGGGTTTTTGGGCCTTCTTTGTTCCATCAGGCCTGATCTGGTCCATCAGGCCTGATCAACATGTTAACCTTTCTGGTCTGAATGTTATACATCTTCTTATTGAGCCTTGCAGCCCAAACTGTAATATTTAATTATGTAATCAGGATTTATTTATCCCTATCATTTGCCCCCCAACTTTTGGAAAACATTGATTAGGTTTCGCAGAAGTTAAGTCTATTCATTCCCTTACAGGGTTTCATTTTTGCATAAAGTGTGGAGCGACCTACACGTTTACAACGATTGTTCCTTTTATTCAGGAATTATCTTAATTTTCAGGAATTTTTCCCTTAATTTTGGGATTTTTCCCTAATTTTCTGGATTTTTCCCTTAATTTCTAGGATTTATCCTTAATTTTCTGGATTTTTCTCTTAATTTTTGGGATTTATCCTTATTTTTCTGGATTTTTCCCTTAATTTCTGGGATTTATCCTTATTTTTCTGGATTTTTTCCCTTAATTTCTAGGATTTATCCTTATTTTACTGGATTTTTCCCTTAATTTCTGGGATTTATCCTTATTTTTCTGGATTTATTCCTTATTTCTGAAAATATTAGCATTTTTCAGAAAATATTTTAAGGAATTTCCTTATCTTTCTGTAATTTTCCAGGAATTTTTCTTTCTTTTTCTTCCCCTTTTTTCCTTTTTTCTTTTACTCTTTTTTTTTTATTTTTATTTTTTTTTATACAGATTTCGACCAGGAATCCTGTTCGACCAGGATCCTGGTCGAATTAACCTCTGCTGTGCCTTGGTCGAAGGCTTTTCGAGGAGGATGCATTCGATCAGGAATCCTGGTCGAATTTCGACCAGGATTTTTCCCCCCTTTTTTTTTTGGTCGACTGGGAATTTTTCGACTAGGATTTTCGTCCCTTTCGGTCAGGATTCTTGTGTTTCTGACCGAATTAACCATCTTTCTTGCCTTGGTCGAAGCTATTTCGAGCAGGATTGGTTCGACCAGGATTTTCTCTTGATTTCTAGTCGAATGAGTCTAAATTCTGGTCGAATTAAGCTTATTTTTCAGCCTTGATCGATAAAACTTTGACCTCAGGAGCTTCGATCAGGATTCCTTCGTGTTTCTTGGTCGAATGGATCTTCTTTCTGGTCGAAATAAGGCTGTTTTTTAGCCTTGATCGACAGGGTTTTGACCTTAAGCCATTCGACCAGGATTTCGTTATGTTTTCTGGTCGAATGGGTCAGGAATATTTACATAATGATTTTTTGCATATACTTTAGATTTGGGCCCTTAAATCTGGGCTAAATTTTCTTGGGCCAACCCTTCTAATGGGTTTTTCTTTTTCACCCCTAAAATCACTTAGGCCTAATACAGAGGCCTTTTTACCTGGGCTTTTTAAATACTTGGGCCCTTAACTGGGCTTGACTTTTTCAAGGTTTTTCTAGAATTGGGCCTCATTTCTGAGCCCAAATTCCAAACTCTTCTAGGATTCTTCCAGATTCTTCCGGAATCTCCTAAAAACTTAAGTTTTTCTTTTGTTTTTTACTGGAATTCTCTGGATAATTCCAGAACCTTCTAGTTTTTGGGCCCAAATGGGCTTTTTTAAGGCCCATTATCCCCCTTCCTTGGCTATATAAAGGTGGGGTGAGAGTTTGATTTCTCCACACCTCTCATTTCACCTCTCTACTCATTTCATAACTTCTCATCATCCTTCCCCCTTCCTTCTAACCTTTCCTCTCTCAAATCCCTTCCCTTAGTTTTCCAACTTCAGGCTTTTTTCCAACTTACTAATGGCTGACAAGAGTTCCGAGAGGGCGGCAAAGATAGCCTCGGCTTCAAAACGAGGTAAGGATATCGAGATCCGTTCTTCGTATATGTCTTTAATCGATATGATTAACACCAGGAGGGATGAATATCCCTCTACTGCACATCTCGATTCTTTTAATCATTGTAATACTTGGCACAACATAGATTTCGATAAACTAAATGCACGTTATAATGTCCTTCCTCCTTTTAGATTAGTTCCAGTCTCTGGTGGTGACCGTACTTTCCATTGGAGACCTGACACTCTCTTTATTTACACAGATGCCCTTAATGCTGGGCTTAGGTTTCCTTTCCACCCTTTTATTCCTCATCTTTTAGCTGATTTACAAATCAACCCGTGTCAGCTTCCTCCAAACGCTTGGAGGAACATTTTATGTTTTATGGTCTGCTGCCTTAGGGAGGGTTTTCCCCTTTCCGTAGCTGTTTTTAGGAAAGTCTTTCAGTGCTATAATAGCTCTTCCAGTATTTGTGGTTGGGTCTATGTTAAGCAAAGGCCCAAAAGTAAACATATCTTTAACAGCGCCTCCATTCCCGACAACAACCAAAATTTGAGGAATAGTTTCGTTGGGTTACGTTGGGAGAATGGTGACTGGGGCACACTCTTCCGATCTTCCTTCGAGAAGGTCAGTGATGGTAGCCTCAAATCCATTCACTTAACTCCTGAGGAAACTATTATTTATAATGCGCTTACTCAGGATAACGGCACTACTACCAGCTGGACTCTCTTAGAGGAGTTCTCCCTCAGTCACGTGAGACTATCCTCTGTTTCTCAACAAGGTATTTTTCTTCCCTTATCATCTTTATTTCATTTCATGCATTATTAACATCACTTATTTTGTTTTTTGCCTTGTTTTGCAGCTGCTAAGAGATTAACGAGGACAATGTTCCTCCTGTTGAAGAGACTGCTAGGATGAAGAAAGCTCGGCTCGCAGGCCTAGACACCCGGGGAAAGGCAACAGAGCCTAACTTCTTGAGAAAGCACAAGGAGCCTATGGGGGAGGCTTCAACTGAAGGAGCTGAGGGCCATAATGCTCCTATCACTGCTGCTGCCCCTGCTGCTGCTGCTATAGGCGCCTTTCAGCCTCTTTGGGGATTCCGCCGAGGGGATACCGTGGTTGGTTCCACGAAGCATGCTTGGGATTGGTCCTACCATAGCGTGACTCCCAAGGACTTTACTGTCGTGGTGGCCACCCCTGACCTTGAGAGGATTAAGCTCATGGGAGCTCAGTCTCTGGCTTCGGTATGCCTCTTCTTTTTTGAACTTATCTTTCATTATTGTAGCATTTTCTTGCCTTATACTTTGCTGATTGCTTTGTTTCAGTCTAACGCCTATTTTCAAGGCGCTGTGAGGCAAGCCGGGTCATGGAAGCGGGCTTCTGATAAGGCCGATAATGCCCTTAGGAGGCAACAGAAGAAGTATGCTACCCTGGAGAAGAAGCTCAAGCGCAAGGAGGAAGAAATCGGAGAGTCTAACGCCGAGCTGGTGGTACTTCGGGCGGAGAAGGATAAAGCTATAGACAACTATCTGGACTCGGAGGAGTTTTCCCAATCCATGAGGATTAGGGATGATTCAGTCTTTCCCGGGTTTTTTAGGACTGGTTGGGACACGGCCCTTGGGACCGTGAACGAGGCTTGTCCTGATATTAACCCGGCGGATTATGTCTGCCCTGATGACGAGGCTTTGCTACAGAGGTTTCGTACCCGAGTAGTTGTCTCGGATCATGTTCCTCAGGATCCACTCCTTCCTCCTCCCGAGTCTTCTTCCAGACCTGCTAAGGACGATAGCTCTTCCTCCTCCTCCGAGACGACAGAGACATCCAGCGAGAGCGGAGAGGACGATGATATGGATGTCGAGGATACCTCAGCTCCTTAGAGCTTTTTCAGCCCTGCGTGGCTTGTCTTATTTTCGAGACTTTATTTATCGAACTTCTTGTAATATTTATCCGATCTATTTTATTTATCACCTTTTATGCTTGCATCCATGCATTTGGTTTTTACTTGTTAGGCCATAAACATACTTTAAAGAACTAATGAATTTCCATACATTGTCTGGGATTCGTCCCTTACACAAGTCTTAATAAACTTCAAAATAAAACTAGTACATATAAATCCTAAGCAAGCAAAGCTTCAAGGTGCTTTTCAACCTACTCACCATCTTGACAAGTGAGAATCATATCCAACTGCCCTACACATAGTAAACCTTCAGGTTTTGTGCATGCCAAGTTCTCGGGACTTCAAAACCATCCATAGTCTCTAGCTTGTAGGTTCCTCTACCTTGAACACTCTTGACTCTGTACGGCCCTTCCCAATTCGGGGCAAGCTTCCCTTTCTGTCCTACACCAGAAGCTTCTATCTTCCTCAAGACCAGGTCACCTTGTTTGAAAAATCTTTCTTTAACCCTTAGGTTGTAGTAGAATGAAGCTTTCTTCCGATACTCTACTATCTTTGCATGTGCCCTATCTCGCACTTCGTCAATTAAGTCCAGAGCTAACCTTTGTCCTTCCTCGTTTTCCTCAGCATTGAAAGCCTGAATCCTTGGAGAGGAATGTGATATCTTCACAGGAACAACTGCCTCTGCCCCATATGCCAACATGAAGGGAGTTGCTCCGGTCATGACCCTACAGGTAGTCCTATAGGCCCATAATATTGGAAGTATCTCATCCACCCAATTATTTCTTGACTTCTCGATCCTCTTTTTTAGTCTATCCAGGATTATTCGATTTGCTACCTCAGCTTGCCCATTGGCTTGTGGGTGAGCCACAGAGGTGAATTGTAACTGAATCTCATTTTCTTCACAGTACTTCTTGAATTCCTCGTTGTTGAATTGTGTTCCATTGTCGGTGACTAGGATACGGGGAATTCCATATCGGCATATAATATTTTCCCACAGGAATTGTGCAACCTACTTAGTTGTGATCTTGGCCAAGGGTTTGGCTTCAATCCACTTGGTGAAATAATCAGTCGCTACAATTAGAAACTTCCTTTGTGCTGTGGCCATGGAGAAAGGCCCTAAAATATCCATTCCCCACATAGCAAAGGGAATGGGCGAGTTAATAGAGGTCAGCATCTCGGGGGGTTGTCTAACAACAGGTGCATGCTTCTGACAGTGGTTACACTTCTTCACATATTCTTTGGCATCAGCCATCATTTCTGGCCAGTAAAAGCCTAAACGAGTTATCTTATGAGCCAAAGCCCTGCCCCCCAAGTGTTGTCCACAAATACCTTCATGCACTTCTTCAAGAGCCAAGCGGGCCTCATCGGGCCTGAGACACCTTAAATAAGGAACCACGAAAGATCTTTTGTACAGAATCCCATCTATCAAAGAGTACCTTAATGCCCGAATAGTTAACTTCCGTGCTTCAGTTGCATCGCTTGGCAACCAACCGGTTTGAATGTGAGCCTTAATGGGATCAATCCATGACGTCCCCAGGCCTATAGGAGCCACAAGCTTAACATCTATGCTTCGTGTCTTCAAAACACGGAAGTACACACTTCCTGAACTTTCTTCTATCTCGGATGAAGCAAACTTTGATAATGCATCTGCCTTAGCATTTTCCTCCCTTGCAATGTGCTCAACATGGCATTCATTAAATTGGGTCATCACAGCTCTTACTAGGCGGACATACTTAGTCATTGTATCATCTCTTGCCTCAAATTCTCCCTTTACCTGGGATATGATCAGCTTCGAGTCTCCACGAACCCTTAAGTTTTTGACTCTAAGTGTTCAAGCTAGGCCGAGACCAGCTATCAGAGCTTCATATTCTGTCTCATTGTTTGTGGTTGGGAAGTCTAGCTTCATGGCATACTCAATCAAGAACCCGTCAGGGCTTTGTAAAACCAATCCTGCTCCACTGGAGTTTATTTTTGATGCTCCATCAAAATAGAGAACCCAATATTCTTTCTCCTTATCATCCTTCTTTTTGTCCCCATTATCGACTCCCTTGTCTTGAGGTATGGTATCTTCCTGCCCCCCGACTTCTTGGTTGGGTATGGTACATTCCACCACGAAGTCAGCTAGTGCCTGGGCTTTTATTGCCGTACGTGGCTTATACTTGAGATCGAACTCTCCCAGCTCTATTGCCCACTTAATCAATCTCCCACTTGCCTTGGGACTGTGAATGATATTTCTCAGGGGCTGATTTGTTAGCACCTCAATCTAATGAGCCTGAAAATAAGGACGCAGCTTTCTCGAAGCCATTACCAAGGCTAAAGCGAATTTCTCAATAGTTGAATAATTCAACTCAGCACAATGCAGAATTTTGCTGACATAGTATACGGGTTTCTGGACTTTCAGTTCCTCCTTAACCAACACCGCGCTCAAGGCACTTTCTGAAACAGCCAAGTACAAAAATAAAACTTCACTCAGAACTGGCTTGGCCAGCAACGGGGCCTGGGCCATATACTTCTTTAACTCTTCGAATGCCTTCTGGTTTTCCTCATTCCATACAAAGTCCTTGATGTTCTTTAGTGACTTGAAGAATGATAGGCACTTGTCTCCTGACTTGGAGATGAATCGTCCCAGCGCAGCAACCCTTCCTGTGAGCTTCTTAACATCCTTGACAGTTTTTGGTGGTTCCATATCCAGGATTGCCTTTATTTTATCGGGGTTAGCCTCAATTCCTCTCTTTGAGACCATCAATCCCAAGAATTTTCCAGATCCTACTCTGAAAGCACACTTCGTAGGATTCAACATCATCTTGTGGTACCTCAGGACCTCAAAAGCTTCCCTCAAATGGGTTATATGATCAGTCTTTACTAGACTCTTGACTAACATGTCATCTACATAGACTTCCATAGTCTTTCCAATAAGGTCCTTAAAAATTTTATTTACCAACCTTTGATAGGTGGCTCCTGCATTCTTAAGACCAAATGCCATAACAAGATAACAATAAACACCAAAGTCAGTGATGAATGATACCTTTGGAATGTCATCCTTATGCATTTTGATCTGGTTGTATCAGCTAAATCCATCCATGAAACTCAGCATCTCATGCCCAGCAGTGGCATCAATCAAAGTATCAATCCTTGGCAACGGAAAACAGTCTTTAGGGCATGCATCATTCAGATCAGTGAAGTCTATACACATCCTCCACTTTCCATTAGCCTTCTTCACCATTACAGGATTTGCTAACCACTCCGAAAATTGAATCTCCTCAATGAAACCAGCCTCTAAGAGTTTTTCTACTTCCTGTTTTATAGCATCTTGTCTTTCCAGGGCAAAATTTCTTTTCTTTTATTTCACTGTCTTCCGGCTTGGATCCACGTTTAACTTGTGAGTAATCAGCTCCGGGTCTATGCCTGGCATATCAGCTGCTGACCATGCAAACACATCACTATTTTCTTGCAAAAATTTCACCAACTTCCCTTTAAGGGGCTCTTCTAATGTGGCTCCAATGAAAGTCATGTTCTCAGGATTTTTGGGGTCTAAAGGAACCGAAACCAAGTCTTCTGCTGGCTTTCCTCTCTTCTCGTCATTTTCTCGGACATCCATATCTTCAATAGGAAGAACCTGCCCCCCGACTCCATCTGCCCTCAACGAGGCCACATAACAGCTTCTAGCCATTTTTTGATCTCCTCTCTCTTCTCCAATCCCGTTTCGGGTGGGAAACTTCATAATTGAATGGTAGGAAGAGGGGACTGCCTTGAAGGCACGTATCCCTGTTCTCCCCATGATAGCATTATAAGTTGAACTAGCCTTTACCACCACGAAATCCAACATCTGCGTTGTTTGCCTTGGTTCCGTACCTATGGTGGTTGGCAATTTGATTATCCCTTCCACAGGACATTCTACTCCAGCAAATCCATATACCGGCATGTCGGTTGATGTCAACTGGGAGTCGTTATACCCCATCCTTGGAAAGGCGTCGTGGAGCAAGATATCCACATAAGCACCATTATCCACAAGGACCCTCTTAACCGGGCTATTTCCTATTACTGGTGTTATGACCAGTGGATCGTCATGAGGAAACTTCACACCCTCTAGGTCAGAATCATCAAAAGCCAATGTTACTTCTGTCCTGGCCCTCTTCGGGGCTTCTCCAACAATATGCATAACCTCTCTAGTATATGCCTTTCTGGAATTTTTGGACAATCCAGTAGCAGTTGGACCTCCAAAGATCGTGTTTATCACAGGCCCTCGAGGTCGCGGCCCTCCAAAAATTGCATTTATAACCGGGCCTCTAGGCTGGGGGTTTCGCCCCTGATCGTCTTGGTCCCTCCTACGATCCTCAAAGTTCTTCCTTCCATTATAATTCCTGTCCCCTCCTTCTCCAGTGTATTTGTTCAATCTTCCTTTTCGAATGAGGAACTCAATTTCATCTTTCAGCTGCCTACACTCATCGGTGTCGTGACCAACATCTTTGTGAAATCTGTAATATTTGCTTTTGTCTAGCTTGGTAGGATCAGCCTTCAGGGGCTTAGACCAACGAATATCTCGATCTTTCTCGATTTCCATCAAGATCTGGCTTCTAGGAGCATTCAGCTTAGCGTATTCGGTGAACTTTTGCCCAGGTCCTCCCTTCTTGGGGGTTGAATCAGGGTTTTGCTCGGTTCTAGGATACTTGTCCTTAGCGATATATTCCAGATCAGTTTTTCGCTTCTTGCCTCCAGTGGGCTCATTACTTACTACGGTCTTCCTCATGCTTTCTTCAACTTTGATATACTTCCTACCCTCTCCTGAAGCTGCAAAATGCTTTCAGGGGGGCGTTTGGCCAATGACATCTTAAAAAACTCATCCCTAGTTCCTTGTTGCAGTGTTATCATGGCTACCTTATCATTAAGGTCTGGGACTTTTAAAGCCACCTTTGTGAAACGATTCAGGTAATCTCTCAAGGATTCCTTTGCCCCCTGGACAATGCTCATAAGAGATGCAGAACTTTTCTCATGAACTCTTCCACTGATGAATTGCTTAATAAAAGCCTGGCTTAATTCTCTAAACGACCCAATAGAGTTTGGGGGCAAGCGACTGTACCATCTTTGAGCCATACCCGACAGGGTTTGAGGGAAGGCCCGACACTTTATAGCATCATTCACGGATTGCAACAGCAGTGCATTAGAGAATGTCCTAACATGATTAGCGGGGTCTCCCGTGCCATCATAGGCTTTGATAGTGGGCATCTTGAATTTCCTTGAGATATGGGCATTCATTATCTCTTCAGTGAAGGGCGGAGTTGGATCATCAGGATCTCCAAGGGGAAGGAGATTGCTTGGATCAGTTCTTGGGACAACAGCCCTTCTCCATACCGGACCATCCAGGTCTATGATAGGAGGAGGATTTCTCCCCCTAGGAGGTATCTGGGGTCTGGTGGCCTGGTGAGCCTCCAAGTCATGCCTCAGCCTTTGGATCTCGGCCTCATGAGCCCTGATCCTTTCCTGCACTTCTTGGGGATTCGCCCCTTGGGTGCTTTGAGGGCGTTGCCTTCCATCGGCAATCGGCTCTTTGCCAGGACGCCTCCTTCTCGGGGCCACTTCATCATCCGAAGATTCGGAGTCTCTCTCAGTATAAGGACCAGAAAATTCCTGATCCTCGAGGATAGGAGCCAAACCTCGTATATAGGGGGGCGATTGCCCTCGTGCTTCACTTCGCACAGCATGTCCACTTCCTCCAACCTCGGGGTAAAAGGGCATCCCATAAGGGGGTTAGTAGTAACAACAGTTGAATATTCATACCCGACGGGTCGAGAAGTCACAGGTACATGTACTTGTTGAACTTGAGGATTCGTACCTTGAATAGTCAGGGGAGTCGTCCCTTGTGGCTGAGGTTGAGTTGCCCCTATCTGGGCTTCCCCTTGAGTAGATGCATAAGTTGAGTGGGGAGGAATCTCCACGATTGACAAAATCACCTGGGTTGTCCCTGATGGTGTTCCTTCCTCCAGAGCTCTAATTGTTCTCCATATTCTCGCCATGGTTGTTGTTGTGCCTTCCCACAGACGGCGCCAAATATTATGGATTAAAAACTAATATATATATAATTGCTGTATTTAGTACTAAAAAACGTGAGCTTCAAGGCTCGTTTTGACTGCTCTTGTGTTTCGTGACTCAATCTGCCTTAACAAGATGCCTACGTACCTTGCTGATTGCCAAGGATCAAGTCAAAAAACGTAGTTCTGATTTGTGGGGTGAGACCCCTTATATAGATGTGGGAGTCCTTGAATTGGACTTGGTATAGGAGACTTGGTGGTCAAGTCTCTGAATTAGGATAGACTTAGGAGTCCTAGGGAATAGGAAGCTGATTCCTTATCCCATGAGGTTCCTTGGAGGCCAATCTACAAGGATTTATATCCTCACTAGGACTTATCTTAATAGCAGTTTTTCTCCCTTATTTATTAATTTCGTAATTAATAAATAATCAGGGTTTTTGGGCCTTCTTTGTTCCATCAGGCCTGATCTCGTCCATCAGGCCTAATCAACATGTTAACCTTTCTGGTCTGAATGTCATACATCTTCTTATTGGGCCTTGCAGCCCAAACTGTAATATTTAATTATGTAATCAGGATTTATTTATCCCTATCAGTCACTTATACCAATATAGAAAGTGTAGAAATTTTTCTTAAGTACAACTATGGTTAAAATGTTTGATTGCTTTATTAGAAGTAACCATATGTTTTCAAGCTAGAATAATTTTTATATTTTTTTGCAAATTTCTGAACACTTTGATAATAGATGCATTACTCAGTGGATCAAAGTATATGGAACGTAGAATATTTTTCTAAGATTGCAAACAAGTCAATGTTGGTTAATGTTGCTTTATTTATCGAACCAATATTGTTTGAGATATTATAGTTGTTAGGAGTTAACAATTGTATGATACATGTAATTGAATGTTGATGCCTATTTGATAGATAATTGGTATTTAATTCATTGATATCCTATTTTAATATTTAAAATAGGATGCAACATAATTATTGATATCTAAAATACTTGACAAGTATCAGTCAATGATATATTGTTAATATTTTGTTGCAGATAATTATGAGATTTTAAGTTCTAGTGAATTTATATGCTTTGCGATATCTGAAAGATTCACTATAATTTAAAATTAGCAGCATAGTCCTTCTTATTAAGATTATTTATCAATAAACAATATTGTTGGTAATAATTTTATAAAGATAGATTATGGAGCTTTTGACATGAATGGGAATTGCTTAGACTTTACCCTAAGTGATCAATACTTTTACAAAAACTCATTCATCTTGAAAGACAAAATCTTTCTTTCTCTTCTTAATACTGCTAGGTCATCAGTCTGTGTCTTATCAAATCATTTATCTTTTTAGGCAAAAAAACAGACTTGTGCACTCGAATAGTTTTAGGAGAAAATCAAACTTCTTTCTACATTGGTGATTTCTTATTTCATTAAAATCTTTGTGAAATCACTATGGTACATCATTTCTCTCAAAAGATTAAATGCATAATTTTCATTCATTATAGATCTTAAGTGTATTTTATCTCTATATTGCCATATGATCTGTGATGCAGGTTCAGCCTCCAGTGGCATTCTTTCATTTGATAGTCATGAGATTGAAAACCCGTAACTTCTATCCCATACTGTAAAGACAAACATAAAAACAGAACCAACCAACACTCTCTTACCACTAAAATGAAGTATGAATGAGTGTGAGGGAGAATGTGCCTTAGTGCACCACATAAGGAAGGTTCTGAAGTCAACCCAGCAGCTCTGTCTCCTAAAAAGATGAGTAGTACTTAAACCGAGGCAACTGCTAGCCCCCATACATCTTCTCAAAAAGATGTAATGGCGGAAAAGGCACAAAAAGAGTTACTAGATTCATCCTCTCAACAGGGTGCGTCTATTGAAATTCGTCTGTCGGCCAGGGTGTTCGATGTAGTGTCACCACCTCAAATATAATCAATTCTTGATGCACAAGGATAGGTTACACACACAAAGTATGAGTTGACGGACACAAGAGTTTCGACCATTTTACGGTCAGATCCAATTGTTCAATGTTCTTTAATGGATCAATTGCCTTTACAGGTGTTAGGCGAGGATACTGATCCAATAGCTATATGTCAGTTGTCAATGTCTACCTCCCCAGGCTTAAATCCCCTGGATCCATCTGCGGATAGTGGATCTGACATAGGTGGTAACTTGTTGATAATGATTCAGATATTACCTGATGAGTCACAAGGAAATGTCTTCACAGACATTAGAAGGAAACTTTGATCTTTATGCTATATTCTTTGGATCATTGTTTACCTTCCCAGAGTTCAAATCTGGAACCCTAAAAAGGAAACTAGCAACTTGTAGATCATGACTCAGATTCTTCTGATGAGTCTAACATGGATGGGGATTTGCGAACTCCCATTGCACCACCTGCGACCTCCTTAAAGATGGCTAATGTGATTTTCCTTGCAGGTACAGCTGGTTTTTGGAGCTATGAGAGGAGTAAAACACTTGTGAGAATGAGTGTAAACACGAGTGGAGAGAAGAGTGAAACACATGTGAGGTACACCAAACAGAATCACACACTCACAGTGAGGAAAAAAGAGAAACACCATATCCCATTCCCTATCCCTAAACATGGTTCTTGATACTTCGGGTCTCGAATCTGTTTATGATTGGAACCTAACTATTAGGGACCTAACATTTACAAATTGGATTAGAATACTTCGAGATCTAACAAGTTGGGAGCTAACAATTGGTAACAATTGGTGATCTCACATTTGCGAGGTATAAGGACTTGGGAAGATTGGTGAACATGATGATCAACAGTGAAGTCATTCTTGCAGCATTTAATGGGACATGGTTGATCAGACTCTGACTTGTTATTTCTTTTCCAACCAATTAAAATATGAGAACTCCTTCAGACAACAGCATACATTCCTTCTCTAAGGGGGAGATAAAAGCTTATATAATAGTTTGGAAGATTCTTCAACTAAGGGGGAGAAATAGCAGGGAGGAAGAAAAAGGTAAAGCACATGTACACTACACCACACCATTGTTGTTTGCAACTACGGATCCTATTTTATGGGAGAGGTGGTAAAATACAAGGTGATTTCCTAGTAATCAGAAGAAGTGGTTTGGTTCATCACTATTCTTCATAAGGGGAGAAGCTGTTTTGCAAAAGGGAATACCATTAGTTCTTATCTGTGGATCCTATTGTACGGGAGAGGTGGTAGACGAAGGTGATCTCCTTTAAGCAGCTGATTCTCATAGGGGGAGAAGCAAGAGAGATATGCACTTCTCAACAGGAAATGTGGTTGTACAAAAGAAGCTGTTGATGATTACTTCAAGACTGAGAAGTATTATCTGGCAGAGATTTGAAGAACCAAGAAAATGAAGATGAAACTACTTGAAGATCAGTTCAGTACTAAAGGAACAAACATCTTTCATTTCAGTTACTCAAGAAATCTGGAAATGCAGTATTTGATCCAGAAAACCAGTAGCATTATTTACAAGTCCTGGTACATTACTTTTTCTAGTTGTTAGTTGAGTTATCCTCTCTATTTAATTTGTTTGTTAGGTTTAACAATCAAATAGGGGGAGATTGTTGGTGAGACTGAGTAGTTGTATGAACAGTTATGTGATAACTCAACACGAGAACAACACTAGAACAGGACAGGTTAATAATACTACGATTACACAAGAAATCAGGATGAATGAAGACAAGGCAAATACAAAGAATCAAAAGATTAGAAGAAGGCTTGAAGTCTGTTTACAGGTCACTGAAAGAAGTTCATTAATATGTTCATGCCTCAGTGAAGAATAAAGGTTAAAGACTTTCAGGGTTTCAGAAATGATGAAGATTCGGTGTATAAAGTGCT
Organism: Apium graveolens; assembly: GCF_009905375.1. Lineage (NCBI taxonomy): Eukaryota > Viridiplantae > Streptophyta > Magnoliopsida > Apiales > Apiaceae > Apium > Apium graveolens. The sequence goes on from NC_133654.1 coordinate 202,672,161, forward strand.
ACCAGAAGATTTCAGTGTATTGGCATTGATTTAAGATAGACAGTGTATGAAGCATAGGAATCTGAAGAATTGAAGACATGGTATAAACAGAGGTTAAAGAGGACAGCTGCAGTCTTGAAGTTATACTTACTGACAGGAGCTCATTTATATGTTCAAGTGTCGGTGAAGAACAGTGAATGAAGTGTTCAAGATTGTAGTAGCAATGGAAACGTTTTTTAAAGTACCAGAAAGGATTCCAGTGAAAGTACAGTTGTTTATTGATAGTTAGTGTTAGAAGCAATGGATATTCAACCAATCTGTATCAACTCAAAAACACAAGACAAATTGAATTAGGTTCTCTCAATGCTAGTTGTTTGTGAACCAGAGCAGTGCACCAAACATCTGTATACAATAAGGGATTTTAATTTAATTACAGAAGAAGGTGTTGATACAGTGAAGAATGGAAAAACAGAAGCAAAATATTCTAAGGCAGAAGACTTTTCACTCTGGTCGCCATAGAAGTGTAAGTATGGTCGCCATTGAGCTCCTGTGGTCGCCATAGAGCTCATGTGGTCGCCATAGAGCTCCTGTGGTCGCCATAGAGCTCATGTGTGGTCGCCATAGAGCTCCAGTGGTCGCCAAAGAGCTTAATTGGTCGCCATAGAACACTTGGTTGATTTTCCAGTGAATTATACAGCAGCAATTCAAGGATATTTGTGGACACAAAGCTGCCACCTGTCCAAATGAATTGAAAGTCTACACAGAGAAGCAGAATATATAACAATCAAAATTATCATTGTTATTAGTGATGTTCATCTTCTCTCTCACGAGAGGTGATGAAAACAAGAAGCAAAGATTTATAGAGAAGCTCTGACACCTTGGATATCCTTTTAACTTCTCACCGGAGTAACGTTATAATGCCTGATTTTCTTGTATATTCATAGGGGCATTATAATTGTTACCTGGTAATTAAATTCTTAGACAAACAAAAGCTAGATCATTGTAAAGGATTTGATTTGTAAATCTTTGTAGTAGCTAGGAACTTTGTTGTTCTTAGATTGTAGCCGGTTAATTTATTTACCGAAGTGTAGCAAAACCCCTCGAGGATTTATATATGATTATATACTTCCCCGAATATCTTGTGTTCCTCGTTTTATTGTTCCAAACACTATTCACCTCAAGAACACGAAACCACTAACCGAGCACTAAATCTTATATCCGCTAAATATTCGAAAGAATTTTTAATTTAGTGATTATCATATTCAACCCCCCTTCTACGATAATTTGGGACCTAACACTATGTTATTATGTGGTTTATTTCTAGTGATATATTGCTAAAGGATCTTGTCGGAAACTGCCTTATCTAGTTACCAATTAGATGTAAAGTTTGTGTGTATCTTAACCTCTCCAAAGACCACCATCACAGCGGAATACACAAAAGGTCTGTTAGTTTGGTCCATTCGATTAGTAAAAGAAAACTAGTCATATACAAAGAAAGACTTATTAAGTTTAAAACATGTGTAATCAGCACTCTCTCTTAGGCATTTATCCATTATATAGACGCAAACGAGAAATAAGATTGATTGATGTTGTGTACATGTTGTGTACTTGATGATTTCATGAACAAAACATCATGGTAGATTTTACTTAGTGAAATAATGTAGCACTCGACGGATAAGGTTTAAAGTCCCGACGGATGACTCAATATAGTCCCGACGGATGATGACTTATTATTCATCGAGTGAGTAGCTTATGTAATAATAAGTCTGAAGCACATTTCTGCATACACATTGTTTAGAATCTGTAGTAGTACTTAAGTCATGTTGACTTTAGTTAGATATGCAGAATAGGTTGATTAATTGTACATAGATGATGTCTTGTAATTCTGCATAAGTGAAATGAAGTTAAGTGCCTGATTGCTACCCGACGGATGAGCAGACAATAAATTTGACGGATGATCAACAACCCGACGGATGATCAATATCTCGACGGATGATCATGAACCCGACGGATAAAGAATTCAAATATCTGTTGACAGTGACAACACATTCACATGCGTCGAGTGGATGCAAATGGAATGTGGTAGCCTATTCAACTGGGTTTTCGAGAACAAAGAAGCATTGCCATTTCCATGCTATTATGAAGATATTCAAAGATGTTGGAATAGAGTAATGAAGTAGCATTGTAATAGACTAGATAGTTTTTGTTTTATTATCCTGTCTCATTACTTTGTAATCTTGGTGATATATAAACCAAGAAGTAGCAACTAAGGAACAATTGAATCTGAGAAACAAGTAGAGAAACATTTGTAAGCAAAATCCTTAGCATTTCTCTGCATTCTTAGTTGTTCAATTCTTGTAAGCAGCTGTGAGCATTTTGCACACAGGGTTCTCTCGATATATAATATATATCTCTGGTGGAATCATTCAAATCCACCAGAAAGTTTTTAAAGACTCTTGTTTTTAATTACTTGTGTTTTGATTCACTTAAGTAACTATTCCGCATTGCGCTAATCAATTCACAATTATATATATATTTGAGTTAGAACATTTTTATTTCAAGAAAAAGTTTCAAGAATTCCATTCAACCTCCCCCCTTCTGTAATTCTTGTCATATTGTTAAGGGACTAACAATTGGTATCAGAGCAAGCTCTTAACTTACAAAGAGTTTAAAGATCAAAACAATACAGCAAGATGAACAAGAAGGATGTTGGAGTCAAGATACCTTTTCTGGATAAAGATAATTACCATCATTGGAAGGTAAAGATGCATCTTCATTTGCTTTCTCAAGATGAGGCCTATGTTGACTGCATAGAAAGAGGCCCTCATGTTCCAATGAGAGCTGCAATAGGAAACGAGCCATCTGTCCCCAAGCCAAGGCATGAATGGTCTGATCCTGACATTGAACAAGTCAGGAAGGATAAAAAGGCCATGAATATCCTGTTTAATGGAGTTGATGGAGATATGTTTGACAACATTATCAACTGCAAAAATGCCAAGGATGTTTGGGATACAATACAAATCATCTGTGATGGCACTGAGCAAGTTAGAGAAAACAAGATGCAGCTCCTGATTCAGCAATATGAGCATTTTCATAATGAAGAAAGTGAGTCTCTCACTGACATCTTTAGTAGGTTTCAAAAACTACTAAATGCTCTAAAGTTGCATGGAAGGGTCAATCAGATAAAAGACTCCAATCTGAAATTTCTTAGATCTCTTCCAAAGAAATGGAAACTAATGACAGTCTCATTAAGAAACTCACAAGATTATAAGGAGTTTACTTTGGAGAGTCTGTATGGCATCCTGAAAACTTATGAGCTTGAAATAGAGCAAGATGAAAGGATGGTGAGAGGAAAGAAGAAAGGAGGATCCATTGCACTGGTTGCTGAGTTGGAAAAAGAGAAGGAAGTGAAGATGGAAGCTGTTGAGTCAACTTCAAGGGTCTGTGAAAGCAAGGGCAAGGGGCTTATAGCTGAGAATGAAGATTATTTGAGCCAAGATGACATGGAGGACATTGATGAACACCTAGCATTTCTTTCCAGGAGATTTTCCAAGCTCAAGTTCAAGAAGAACTTTGGAGCAGCCAAGCCAAATAGAAACATGGTGGATAAATCAAAATTCAAATGTTTCAAATGTGGCTTGGCAGGGCATTTTGCCAGTGAGTGTAGAAAGTCAGATTTCAGTAAGAAAAAGTTTGAGCCTGTGGATTATAAGCAAAAATACTTTGAACTGCTCAAACAAAAGGAAAGGGCTTTCATAACACAAGAAAATGACTGGGCAGCAGATGGTCTGGATGAAGATGAAGATGTCATCTATGTTAATCTAGCCCTAATGGCCAAGTCTGATGAAACAGGGACAAGCTCTTCAAGTAATCAGGTAATTACTACAAACCTTGCACATTTATCTAAAGCTGAGTGTAATGATGCCATAAATGACATGTCTACAGAGTTATATCATTTGTGTGTTACACTTAAGTCTCTTACTAAAGAAAATGCCAAAATCAAAGAAAACAATTTGTTTTTGAGTGAGAGAAATAATGTGCTTGAGTCTCAGTTCATTGATTTTGAAAAGTTAAGAATTGAGTGTAAGATTGCCAAGGAGGAATTAACTGAGTCCTTGAAGAAAGAAGAAATTTTAAAGAAGCAGCTCGAGCGTGAACAAGAGGTGATTAAGGCATGGAAAACATCCAGAGATGTCCATGCTCAAATCACCAAAGTTCAAGGAATTGAGTCTTTCTGTGATGCAGCCTGTAAAACGAACAAAGAGAAACTAGAACCAAATTTGGTAGATGGAGTGCTAACAGATGTAGACTCGACGGATGATGAGGATCATCCGTCGGATAGCAAAAAGGGTTATCCGTCGAATGATGAAAATCCTCATCCGTCGGCTGTGAGCAAGCCTATCAGTAAAGCCAAACTTGTTAAGCCGAATGAGAAGTATGGGTCTGTTTCCAAGAACTTTGTTTCAGGAGAAACGAGTCAGGTTAAGAAAGGGAAAAAGGCTAATGTTGGTCTCATGACTGTCAAACAGTTAAGTGACAGACTTGAAAAGATAGAGGTAAAAACAGAGACTAAAAAGAAAAACAATAGAAATGGTAAAGTAGGGATTAACAAACACAATAACTACACACCTGATAAATATGCTCCTAGAAAAATCTATGTCAAGTGTGGTAGTGTAAATCATCTGTCTGTTAATTGCAAATCTGCCATGCCTACTTCCATGTTTGTGCCACCTTACTTTCCAAACATGAATGCCATGTCTCCCATGCCTATAAATATTATGTCTACACAGAATATGAATTCACAGTTTGCTAACATGCCATTTGCACCTAATCCTTATTATGCTGCATTTAGTATGCCACAAATGTCATTTAGCATGCCATACTGGAATAACATGTTTACTAATAGCATGTCATTCCCTGTTAATAATAATATGCATGATAATTCTGTTGCAATGAATGGTTTCAAAGTCCAAACTCAAATGACCAAGGATGAATCTGATATCCCCAAGTCAAATGAGATAAAGCCTAAGAAATAGAAAAAGAAAGCTAACAAGGCAGGACCCAAGGAAACTTGGGTACCAAAATCAACTTGATTTGATTTTAATGTGTGCAGGGAAACAGAAAGAATCTTTAGTACTTGGATAGTGGTTGTTCAAGACACATGACTGGTGATTCTACCCTGCTCACAGAGTTTAAGGAGAGAGCTGGCCCAAGTATTACTTTTAGAGATGACAGCAAGGGTTATACTATGGGATATGGCTTGATTTCAAAGGACAATTTCATCATTGAGGAGGTTGCCTTAGTGGATGGTCTCAAACACAATTTGTTGAGTATCAGCCATCTTTGTGATAAAGGCAACTCAGTAACCTTCAACTCAGAAGTCTGTGTAGTGACTAATAAAAGAAGCAACAAAGTGGTTTTCACTGGTGTGAGAAAAGGAAATATGTACCTAACTGATTTCAACTCATCTAATACAGAATCTGTTACTTGTCTTCTTAGTAAAGCAAGTCAGGATGAAAGTTGGCTATGGCACAAGAAGCTATCCCACTTAAACTTCAAGACCATGAATGAGCTAGTAAAGAAGGAACTGGTTAGAGGCATCCCTCTAGTGGAGTTTTATAAGGATGGACTGTGTGATGCCTGCCAAAAGAGGAAGCAGATTGAAGCATCATTCAAAAAGAAACTTGATTCAACAATTGATGAACCTTTGCAACTGCTACACATGGATTTGTTTGGACCAGTCAATGTGTTGTCTATCTCAAGAAAAAGATTTTGTCTAGTAATTGTAGATGATTTCTCAAAGTTCTCTTGGACATATTTCCTAAAGTCTAAAGATGAGGCTAGTGAAATCATCATCAATCACATAAGACAAGTCAATAATCATCCTGATTTCAAAGTTAAAAGAATCAGGAGTGATAATGGAACTGAGTTCAAGAATTCTGTCATGAGAGCATTTTATGAGGAAAATGGGATTCTGCATGAGTTTTCAGCAGCAAGAACTCCACAACAGAATGGAGTAGTGGAAATGAAGAACAGATCACTTATTGAAACTGTAATGACAATGCTTGAAGAATCTAAACTGCCAACATATTTCTGGACTGAAGCTGTTAATACTGCATACTACACTCGGAATATTTCTCTGGTTAATCAAGCAAGATGCATGCCTCTATATCAATTGTTCAAGAATAAGAAGCCAACTCTAAATTTTCTTCATGTCTTTGGTTGCAAGTGCTATATTCTGAGAAATCAAACTGATCAAAATGGAAAGTTTGATGTTAAAGCAGATGAAGGAATTTTTGTTGGATATGTTGTTGGTAAAGCATATAGAGTCTACAATCTAAGAACCAACATTGTTGTGGAATCAATACATGTTGTGTTTGATGATAAAAAAATTGAAGGACTGCAAGATGGAGATTACCATGAGAGCCTCAAATTCGACAATGTGGAGATGGTTAGTGATGATGGTGATGATGAAAGTGATCAAGAAACTGTATCTAAGGATAATGCAGATAAATCCACTACCAATGAAGCACAAAACTCAACATCTGTCGAGTTACATAATGCTTCATCCGTTGGGAGGCAATCTGCATTATCCGTCGGGAGACAACCAGCCTCATCCGTCGGTACTCAAAACTCACCATTCGTCGGGTTATCAAGAGAAGCTGGAAATCAAGATAGATCACCTATAGAAAGTTCTCCTTTCTCAAATCAAAGACCCACAAACTCAGGGAGAGTTTTTAACAATCAAAACTCAATCACACATCAAGATAACAATGAGGCCTCTTCATCTAGAGCTAATCTACCTCAATAAAGAAAATGGACAAAAGATCACCCCTTTGAGCTTATTATTGGTGATGTTTCTTCTAGAGTCCAGACAAGGAGAGCAACTCAAGAAGAATGCCTATACAGTAGCTTTCTTTCCAAGGAAGAGCCAAAGAAGGTAGAAGAAGCTTTGTTGGATCCTGATTGTAGCTATGCAGGAGGAGCTAAACCAATTTGAAAGGAATAATATATGGAAGCTGATGCCCAAGCCTAAAGGAAAGAATTCAATAGACACCAAATGGGTATTCAGAAACAAGATGGATGAAAATGGCATAGTAGTCAGGAACAAAGCTAGATTGGTTGCTAAGGGCTATTGTCAACAAGAGGGAATAGATTTTGATGAAACATTTGCTCCTGTTGCAAGACTTGAAGCCATCAGAATTTTCTTAGCCTATGCAGCCCATGCCAATTTCAAGGTGTATCAAATGGATGTCAAAAGTGCCTTTCTGAATGGAGATTTGGAGGAGGAAGTCTATGTTAGTCAACCTCCTGGTTTTGAAGATCCAAATTTTCCAGAACATGTCTATTATCTTTTGAAAGCACTTTATAGACTGAAGCAAGCACCTAGAGCCTGGTATGACACTTTATCAAAGTTCCTTTTGGAAAATTACTTCATAAGATGTACTGTAGATAAAACTTTATTTTTCAGAAATGTTAATGGTTCTAGTATACTTGTTCAAATTTATGTAGATGATATTATTTTTGGCTCTACAAATGAGAAACTTTGAAAAAAGTTTGCCAAATTGATGCAAAGTAAGTATGAAATGAGTATGATGGGAGAACTGACTTACTTTCTTGGTTTACTAGTTAAGCAAGTTAGTGATGGAATATTCATTAGTCAAACTAAATACATTTTTGATCTTTTAAAGAAGTTTGATCTAGTGGATTGCACATCTGCAAAAACTCCCATGGCCACTGCAACTAAGCTTGAATTAAACACTACTGAAAAGTCTGTGGATATTTCAAGTTATAGAGGCATGGTTGGCTCACTTCTGTACTTAATAGCTAGTAGACCAAATATAATGTTTGCTACATATTTATGTGCTAGATTTCAGGCTGTTCCTAGAGAATCTCACTTAATAGCTATTAAGAGAATTTTCATATATCTCAAGGGAACACCAAAACTTGGCATTTGGTACCCTAGAGATTCTGGTTTTATCTAACTGGTTATTCAGATGCAGTTTATGCAGGTTGTAGAATTGATAGAAAAAGTACAACAGGAACCTGTCAATTTCTAGGAAACAAGCTTGTATCATGGTTCAGTAAAAAGCAAAAATTCAGTTTCTACTTCTACAGCTGAAGCTGAATATATTTCTGCTGGTAGTTGTTGTGCACAAATATTATGGATGAAAATCAATTGCTAGACTATGGTTTGCAAGTTCAGAGGATTCCTATTTTCTGTGATAACACAAGTGCAATTGCCATCACTGAAAATTCAGTACAACACTCAAGGACAAAGCACATAGACATCAAGTACCACTTCATAAGGGAACATATAATGAATGGTACTGTAGAACTATATTTTGTTCCAAGTGATAAGCAGCTTGCAGATATCTTTACCAAGCCACTAGATGAATCTACCTTTTCAAGGTTGGTAAGTGAGTTAGGTATGCTTAATTATTCTTAAATCTATATGAGTTTATTTGCAAGTTGAAATGCAGCCAGAAATTTAATTGATTTTTCAGACTTGGATGAACTTTTGACTATGTCAAAACTTACATCTCGACGGATGATCTTTATCCATCGAGTTTGATCTTCCATCGGTACACTATTTGCTAATAAAAATCAATTCTTCTGGAATATTTTATGACTCGATAGATAACCGTTTATCCTCATCCGTCGAATTGTCTTAATCTCAGTCGTTAATTCCCTGTACATTATCCATCGAGTATACTTACAGTTTGTAAGCATAACGCGACGGATAATGGGTGGAATTTTTACAGTTTATTTTTGAACGGCTATTTTAGGCAATTTCTATTGGTTACTTTATTTTACTTAATTATTTTTAATAGTTATTTTTGAGATAGTATAAAAGCGTATTTCATTTCAATCGTTTTTCTTTTATCATTTTCAATACAACTGCTCTAATTTCATTTTCTCTCAAAGCAATAACTCTCTTTCTCTTCAAGCTCTTATTCTCTAACAATGGCACCTATTATAAAGATTATGTCTCAAACTGGGTTCATTTATGAGAAGAATAATTTCACTGCACTAGTGAACAAGGGTATTCAGCATTCTGGTGATTATCACAAGATGATGGACTTTATGAAGAATTGCAAGCTCAATTATGCCATGCTGGAATCACCCACAATCTTCTGTGAAGTTGTTGAAGAGATGTGGACCACTGCGACCTACAACTCAACAGATAAGACAATCACACTCACCATTAAAGGTAAAGAGTTCTGCATTAATAGTGATGTTATAAAAGCATGCTTCAAGATTCCTGATAACACTGTGACCTCACCACACACTAACACTGATATAATCAATATGCTTAATTTTATGAACTATGTTTTTTCTACTTCTAAGTTAAGTGACATTAGGAGAATGGGTCTTTTCAGGTAAAGTCAGTAATTTTGATTCAGTCAATATCTCACTGCTTAACATGGTCTACATGCTAGTGACAGATAAATTCTATAATTTCAGTGATCTTGTCTTGTTTGAGTTAGGCTTTAAATTAGGAGAGTTAAATAAAAGAGGTAAAATGTAAATTATGCTAGATTCTTTATGATGTTAGCTAACCACCTCTGTGAAGAGATTGTGTTTGAGAACCCTAACAACAAACTAGATTGTTGGGTTCAAGAGAGAAGGCTCATTGCAGATTTGAACAGGGCCAATCATCACAAGGATGTGCCATTGTTCTATTTTCCTGTAATGCAAGCACCTCAGGTAAGTGAGGTAAGTTCATCTATCCCTACAACTACTCCAACTTCAACAATTTTTTTGAGTTCTAGTGTGGCTATAGCAACTGTGTCATTGACCAAACAGTTGCCTACCCAAGCCACCAAACTGCAAAAAATTTCAAACCCAAATCAAAGAAAGCCCCCTCTGGTATCTCCCAAAAGATGCCAGTTGAAAAATCCACTAAAACCAAAGAGGGGAGTGTGAAGGAGGGAAAGATAGGTGAGGGAAGGGGTGAACATAAAAGAAACCCCAAGAATAAGGATGGAGAGTTAGGTGGATCCCAGCCTAGCCACACTACAGTTTCCCAACAAACTGCAGTGCTTAAAAAGGACAAAAGCTTATTTCTAGCTGCATCCTCCCAAAAGGATGTAGTTATTGAACAAAGCTCTCAACCAAGAGCACAGGTCAAGAGGGTTAGGGACACAAGCTCACCCCATACTTATGCCAGAAAGAAGAAGTCTAAATCCCTTGGGGATGCACAGGGTACACACACTGTGCAAACTGGTGCAAAAGACAGAGTCACTGCACTTTCACAAATTCAGTTTGATGTGGCTCCAATAAATGTGGAGTCACAGCCAAAATCTCTAGTTATAGAAGCACCTCAAACACCAAACTCACCAACAAATTCTCTGGATGTGGATATGATAAACACATCAATTCCTGATTCCCCTTCTTTGACTCTGTTGGGGAAGCCCAAATCTAGTGCAAGTGAGCATCATCTTTTAGATGATTTGTTGGCTCACTTGCCAATTCTTTTAGGAACTGTTGTATCATCTGTGCCCAAAATATCTTCAATCAGCACAGAGTCAACAATAGTTTCTATTCCCAGTTCATTCATTTCTACTCTCTCGACGGATATTGCTCATCCGTTGAGTAGTGATTGTATCCCGACGGATAAGCTTGACAGCAGTTATCCGTCGGATAGCAACACCACTCACTCGATGGATATCACTCATCCATCGAGTATCTCTGCACAGCTTCAAACTTTATTTATTTCGAGTGCAGAAGATCTAGTTGTAAGGCATATGTCATAGCCTATTTGTATGTTCGAGGATTTAACTCAACTCAAAGAAGAATGTAATAAGTAAATAGTAGATCTACCGTCAAAGAGATCTCACAAAGTAACATCTGTCAAAGGATTCAGAAACAAGGTTCATCTACAGACTTGAGGAACTACTTCACTGGAAGAAGTTCAAGAAATTGATCAAGCCTCAGTGATACAAATCAAGATTGTGGATTTAATCAAGTGACAGAGATCTCATCAGGGTATCAGAGAATTACAAGGACTTAATCTGAAGAAAATCAAAGTGTCAAAGTCAAGACATGAAGAAACGTCACGGAAGTTAGTCACTCATGAACCAGACAGTACATCGAGTGTCAACATTGTAGTGGTGGAATTGATTCATAATTCTCAGTGATTTTCAGAAGAGTGGTTGCTGCTCAAGATTAGTATTAATTCTCTATTAATTAATTAAGTCATATAATTTAATTAAGAAAATAAATTATATCTGTAAAGATTAATTTATTGATTAATTGAATTAATTGATTAATTAATTATGAATTAATATTAAGAATTTTTAGAATTTTAATTGGATTAAAATCAGTTTTAATTCAGCAAGACAATTGAAATTGAACTAGCATGACAATCTGGATTGTCATACCGATTGTCATGCCAAGTCATTTCAATTGTCTCACCGAAAGTTCTACTGGAAGGAGATAGTCTTGCTAGTTCAGTTTGATAGTCTTGCTAGTTCAACAGATAATCTTGCCGAAAGTCATACTAGTTCATTCGATTGTCATACCGAAAGTTCTACCAAGAGGAGGATTGTCTTGCCAGTTCAGTTTGATTGTCATGCTAGTTCAGGAGATAGTCATACCGATTGTCTTCCTAGTACAAGTGATTGACATGCTGATTGTCATGCCAGTTCATTTCAGTTCTGTTGATTAATACTTAAAGACAGAAGCAGCAGACTCTAAACAATCATCCAAAAATCAACAACTCAAGAACAAAAGAAAAGCAGCCGAGCACAATATTTCATTTTCATCTGCTAAATTCAAGATCACAATTTCTAGCTAGTAAAGTTAAATCCAAACCACTAGAAATCATTATCTTGTTCTTGTATAACTATCTAGCGGCTCATAATCCCTAGAACTTAATCTCAAATTGCGTTTAGCATTTGAATCTTTTTTTTGCAAAAATAGAAAAGTTCATGTCGAATTTATTCTAGATTTGTGATAATTAATTTGAGATTAATCCCTTGTAATCGATACTGTTGTTGTAACACCTTTCAAGTTTAATAATATTTTTATGTAACTTGATTTTTGTTTCAATTTTTTATTCCGCACTAAATTCGATTATTCGATATTGTTTGTATTCAACCCCCCTTCTACAAATACATTGGGACCTAACACTAGTGGTTGTACAGTCACTCTTAGGATTGAGATAGAAGAGTGTTTTGAGTGAGAGTCTGGGTTGCTCCCAGGAAAAAGGAGAGGAAATGAGTGAAACTATGCAATCCATTTCTTCAGGATTGGCAAAAGAGAGTGAGAGGAGTCCCACCTTAGTAGGTGAAGGTGAGGGTGTAAGGGTGGGAAGCCAGGGTGAGACCCTGATACAATAAAAGAGAGAAAACGAGAGAAATGCAGGTACTGGAGCTATAAGGCTGGATGTCATTGCTAGTGAGTCAATGAATGTCCAGGATGCAGACAGGGAAGGACTATCTCAGCATCCTAAAGCTATTATAGATTCCACTTCCCTTGATGTTGAGGCATTTACTCACCCTGTTCCAGCTTATCAACTCCTAGCTGAACAGGGCAATGACAATGCAGAAATGATGCTGAATTTGGTACATACCACACAGTCTATGATGAGAGCTAAGGATGCCATCACAGCTTTGCCTTCTACAGCTGGTGATGTGGACTATGAGACTGGTGGTTCAGTTGATTTCTTTGGTGATGGAAGTGGGGATAGTGAAGATGAGGCAATGGACATAGGGGGAGAAGTAGGCTCAAGTTCAAGATCAGGTATGCCATCATGGGCATTCTCAAAGCACTGTGATGAACACTACTTCAAGACCACCCTGATCCAACTAATCAATCAGACAAATACTGCTCTTCAAAACATTACTAATGCCAGTATCAAGAAGTTCCTTCAGGCACATCTAGCCTCCCTGCAACTTCAACAAATCCAAGGCTTCCAGCATGCTATGGATGTAAACACCATGAAGGGTGATATTGAGGAGATGAAGAAGGCCATTTCAGACAAGCTAGATTCTAAACTTCCAGAAGCTACAATACTTGACATCAAGAGGCAATTAAGGAAAAAATATGATCTTGCAAACAAGATAGATGCCTTGGACACAAGAATGTCAGCCATGGAAGCATCTTTAACTGCCATTCATCTTCATCAAGCCCAACAGGCAGATCTACTTCAAAAATTGGTGGCTGCTCAAACCTCCTCCTCTACTCAACTTGATGATAACAATAAGGGGGAGAAAGGACCAAGTGAGGGGGAGAGGCTTCAGATTCATATCAGTAAAGTAATTGTGCCTTCAATTACTATCTCAAAGCCACCAGTTACAGACAGTATTGATCTGATCAATGCAGCAGCAGCCAACATAAGAACAGCTGATAAGGAGAAGTTGAGTTTAGTCAACTAGGAGAAAATTGATGAGGAAATACATAAGAAGTTTGAACTTGTCAAGGAGCCAGTTAAGTCAGCCATCCATCACTCTCAAGTCAAGCAAATTAGTGTGAATGAGATGAGCATGAAATATCTGGAAAGAGGACAGCCATCCTGCATCAAATCTCCAAAGGCTGAAACAATTCTGAAACCAAGGGTAAACTACTCAAAATCATCGTTGAAGAACCCTTTAGATACTGTGTATGAGACACCTAAGCCTGAAGAAAAGAAACTTTTGTCAAGATCAATTGCTTTCTACAAAGATCCAGCTGATTCAGCTTCAAAAAGAAGAATTGCTAAAATTTTCAGGAGTGGGAAAGAAATTTGTGTGGTGGCTGGACATCCTCAATTTGCTCAAGCAAAGAGAGAAGGAAAGGCTAGATTGAAGCAGGAAAAGAAGCAAGCTGCTCTGGATGCTAAAAAGACTAAATAAAAGAAAGAGCAAATTGCTATCTTGGCCAAGCTACATGTTGTAAATTCATCACAACAAATTCCTTCTCAGCCATCTGAAGTTATTGAATCAAAGAAGCAAGTTGAACAACAGAAGAAATCTCCAAAAATCAAGGAATTGGCTAAAAGAACTAAAAGGAAACTGGACATGGTTGATAAGGAATTGGAGAATTAGTTTCCCAAGGAATCCACTCCAACCACAACTCAAACATCAAAACCCTCTGTGGTATTTGAAGATATCAAAGTGGTGGATCCCTACAGGAACATCCATGGTGAACCTATAGTGCCTAAGGATGAACCAGTAGAATGGGAGAACATACCAATTCCTGACTTCTATTTGCCAATCCTTAACAAGCCAAAGAGAACAAAGTCAAGTGCAGTCAAGAAAGTGAAGTTGTCACCTCTCAAATCCAAATCTCTAGTCAAAGCTCAATCTAAAGTCAGTAAGGGAGATTACATGTACTTGTGTGACATTAAAGGATTTTCTGATCTAAACCTCTATCTAGATGAACTAGATGAAGTGAGAGGAATTGATGCATACAGAAACCTACCTGAAAGGTTAGTGTTCAAGTACAAAGGGGGAAAGGAGATTCAGTGACCACTTCACAAGATCCTTCAAGAAAGCCAAGTTGTACTGATTAAAGTTTATTCATCCTTCAAGAAGAATTTTGGGTTCAATATTACTGCAAGAAGATTGGTACTAAAGAAGATTGAAGAACTAAGGAGTGTTAGAGCCAAAGATGCACTCCCAAATACTCTAATCATCCCTTACACAGGGTGAAGAGTGCATCTAAGGCCCTACTGGTTGATGGAGTTCATGGACGATAAAGGTGTGAGAAGATTTTTCAGATTAGAAGACCAATTGAGCATCTCCGGCAATGAGACTCTTTTGGAAATGCAAGGAAAGCTAAATCTCTCAGAATCTGATGAACTGGAATTCCACAGGCAGCTCCAAAATCAGATTGAAGAAAATAACAAAAAGCTTGGAAAGAGATCCAGACCTTCAAGGAATTAGATAGATCTGCTCAGGCTAGAGGAGCATCTTGAAAATGACTGTGAGCAAAACTTTGTACATTTTGTTAATTGAAGCATTTTTTAGTAATATCTACTTTCTTTTAAAGTTGTATTTTTAATATGTTTTGTTATCATCAAGTGTCTCTTAATTTATGGCTACAATTCCAGTAGACATAAATTGGGGGAGATTGTTGTGTACTTGATGATTTCATGAACAAAACATCATGGTAGATTTTACTTAGTGAAATAATGTAGCACTCGACGGATAAGGTTTAAAGTCCTGACGGATGACTCAATATAGTCCCGACGGATGATGACTTATTATCCATCGAGTGAGTAGCTTATGTAATAATAAGTCTGAAGCACATTTCTGCATACACATTGTTTAGAATCTGTAGTAGTACTTAAGTCATGTTGACTTTAGTTAGATATGCAGAATAGGTTGATTAATTGTACATAGATGATGTCTTGTAATTCTGCATAAGTGAAATGAAGTCAAGTGCCTGATTGCTACCCGACGGATGAGCAGACAATAAATTCGACGGATGATCAACAACCCGATGGATGATCAATATCTCGACGGATGATCATGAACCCGACGGATAAAGAATTCAAATATCTGTTGACAGTGACAACACAGTCACATGCGTCGAGTGGATGCAAATGGAATGTGGTAGCCTATTCAACTGGGTTTTTGAGAACAAAGAAGCATTGCCATTTCCATGCTATTATGAAGATATTCAAAGATGCTGGAATAAAGTAATGAAGTAGCATTGTAATAGACTAGATAGTTTTTGTTTTATTATCGTGTCTCATTACTTTGTAATCTTGGTGATATATAAACCAAAAAGTAGCAACTAAGGAACAATCGAATCTGAGAAACAAGTATAGAAACATTTGTAAGCAGAATCCTTAGCATTTCTCTGCATTCTTAGTTGTTCAATTCTTGTAAGCAGTTGTGAGCATTTTACACACAGGGTTCTCTTGATATATAATATATATCTCTGGTGGAATCATTCAAATCCACCAGAAAGTTTTTAAAGACTCTTGTTTTTAATTACTTGTGTTTTGATTCACTTAAGTAACTATTCTGCATTGTGCTAATCAATTCACACTTATATATATATTCGAGTTAGAACATTTTTATTTCAAGAAAAAGTTTCAAGATTTCTATTCAACCCCCCCCCCCTTCTGTAATTCTTGTCATATTGTTAAGGGACTAACAATTGATATTACTATAACGCCCTCCAAATCCGGGGTCTAGATTTGGGGGTTACTTGCCAACTACCAACATAAATCAACATGTACAATAATTATATAAGCATACATCTAACCCCTTCTTACTACTACTCAGGATCTTTAAGGTTAAGGTATGAAGACAAGAACACAACACTACTCTTATTACATTCTCAAATTCAAAATCTTACAAAACTTTCTTTATTATAAACCAATTATCTAAACATGCTTTAAAACTAGTTCCATTTTATTCGAACACACACAAAACTATCTAAGCTAAACCTATTCTGGTAGTTCAAAGCTCTCTTCCTGAATCGGGATTAGCACCCTTGGTGCTAGATGGTCCCGCCTTTTCACTCGCTTCTTTACTACCCTGGTGTGAATAGGCTTCATTCTCGGATTTTATTGAAAGATAAAGTGAGTAACAACAAGAGTGAGCCATAATTTCTCAACAAGTCTATAATATTTATATATAGTATCATACGAGAATCAAGTGAATCTGATATGGATCAGGTAATCAAATTCCATAAGTACCTGTGTATTTTTATAATGAATATGGAAGGCCATTATCGAAGATTAACAATATACTAGACTAGACACCAAAACTAACATATGCACTATAACCCGCTGATCAGTCAGGATACAGTGCGGATCTATATACATCCGTATAGACCCACCATCATATCGGGTACCCAGGCCCATTCTGGTCTCATAATAAAGGGTCCAGTCCATCCATGGCCCTATTCGTAACCATCCAGTCCATAAGTGAAGCATCCCGAACAATCAGTATGCTTTGATATTATCCCAACATCAAGAGTTGTATCAGGATAATGATAGTGTATAAGCTATTAGAATATGAATAGAGTATCCGGCGTATCAAGGATAATCAAATTTAAGATAAAAGTATGATCAAAAGAATCGTAATTGAACTTCAGCAAGTGTGAGGAAAGGTTATCTATATTCAGTGTATCAAGAATTTGAATCAGATATAAGGATAAGCATAGCAATTTACTATTCTGAATTTAGAATAGGGGAAAACTTGCCTGCTACGCTATCTATTCCAAATCTATCACTGCTATCTAGCACTGGCTTGTACTACCTCGCTTGGTTCGTATCTATCAAGGAAAGAAACCAATTCAATTGACTTGTACCTTAATCGTACATCAATCTGAATCAATGCAACCTTTATCGTCTACCCGTACGATAATAATTAACTCATATAATAATTAAAACTAGCATTTAGGACTCAATTAACCACATAAATCACATAGCACGTAAGTCAGATAGTCACAGAGATCATTAAAATACTTTTATAATTGAAATCGAGTTGTTATTCGCATTATTGCACACTATCTGGCTCGTCTCCTAAATTTTAGAGTTTATCTAACTCGTATTCCTAATTAATTGGGTCTATAAATAAATAAATATCGAAAGACGACTCATTTCCGAAAGAAAGTAGATTTTAAAACTATTTTTATCCGAAACAGATCATTTTTCTGAATTTAGGAGCGTTCGTTTTATTTAAAAGGGAAAAACGATTCAATTAATATTCAATAAATAAGAATAATTCAATTATCATTCAAAATAACAAATTATTCAAATTAATTAAATATTATTTATATTTTTAAATAATTATTTAGGAAAATCTGAATTAAAAATGATTTTCCATAATTTTTGGAATTTAAATGAATTTAAAACAAATTATTTAAATAAACTGATTAATTATCAAAATAATTACTCAATTTAAATAATAAATAATTAAATACTTTTCAAATTTTGGAAAATAATTCAGATTTATTTATAAAATAAATTAATTAATTAATTGAATTAATTAATCAATTTATTTTAATTAAATAAAACTGATTTTTTAATTTATGAAAATAAAAATAAAATTATTTCCAAAAATAGATTTTCAGAATTGGGTTTTGAGTTTTTCAGATCAAAACCGGGTTACAAAACGAGTTGTAACCGGTTTATCAAGAACATCCCGGGTCGGGATGAACTTGCCGGGATTTGCCCAGAATCCGGCGAGTTCCACAGACTCCGGTGACTTCAATTTGAACTCTAATCAACACCGTTTGGTGTTATTATTGAGTGGTTTCATCCTAAATCACAATAGCAACACAACTTCGGCCAAAACAACTCGGAATAACCTCCGGAACTCCATCTCCGATCAAAACTCAACAAATTCCGACCAAACATCGAATTCACAGGTTTGTACATGAAACCTTGATATTAATAGCTTAAATTAAAGCTTATAACATGTATAATCAAACCCCTAACCTCCTATCTAACTCAGATTACTCTATAATCAAAACGATCAAATCAAAAATTAGTATAAACCCTAGAAATCGAATTACACTATCCCTGAATCGTTTTATATAATTGATAGCTCAAATTGATTGTACACATTCATATAAAACTATATCAAGAATCAAATCAATCAAATAACTCGAGAATCAAAAGTTCCCAAAATCAGTCAAGAACCCTAAAAATTAAAATTGAAAATCCATGAATTAAAACACGAAATTGATGGTATAAACATATAGAACAGATCAAGAACATCGATTTGAATACTTACTTGATAGGATTTGGTGCTCAGAATCGATCAAAATCACAGTTTGATTCATTAACCCGAAATCAAGAACCCTACCCGAATTTCAGCGAATTTTTGTTAATTATTCTGATTTTTAATGATTTTTATATAATTAATTAATAAAAATTAGGCTATTTATAATTACAAAACAATATCCCTAATTAAAATTTAGGCCCTAATTATGTCTTTTAATAAAATTAATTGGCCCTTAATTAATAATTTATGGGGAATAATTTTTAAATTTTTAATTTCAAATAATTACAAAATATATGCCAAAATTTCCCAAAAATTATGAATAATGCAAAAATACAAAGATATTAAACATTTGAAAGTCCCATGATTTTATATAAAAAAAATATGATTTTTGTGGGGTTTTGAGCACCCGTAGGGGCCCGGAAAATTAATTTTCACGAAACAAGATATTTTCTAAATTAACTGAATGTTCGGAAAATCGATATGGTATACGCCATATTAGGAAAAATAAGGCCAATTGCTCTATATGAAATAACAACTATTAAAATGAAGTCTGGACGGTATAACTTTTTATATAAAAGCATTTAACACATAATAAAATACCCGAAAAATACCTCAAACTACACGGAACACATACAACACATAACAGCTACTATTTTATGACTAATTATACTTAATGATATATTTAAAACTCATAATACTCTTTTATTATGATATTAAACAGTCATAAGGTTCGTCCACGGAGGGTGAGTCAGGGCCTAAGATCAAAAAAAGAAGCTACAGCTAAATGAAATCAAAGCTTTCATTCTCACCGTTACAATTACACCATACCATTTTACATTAAAATTTTCTTTTGGTTAAACCATATGTACACCTAGGTTTATTGCATATGAAAGTATCAAGAGCCTATCTCGATCCCTAACTAAAAAACCACATCTATCTATCTATTATCTATTATATATAATAGAGCAACTACGGTGTTCATTGAGACATTTAATTCCTTATAAAATTACTACAATACCCCTCATAATTATATATGTTAATAACTTTTCATTTAATATACACGTATTAATTACAACTAATATGTATGTATTAATTAGTCTAACTCATTATTACATATATTTATTTTTATTTCGTCATTTAAAATAATTTATAACTTTATATATAGATTACATCTATCTTAATATATTTTCAACTGAACATGATTTTAACACAATTTTAAAAATTTATTATTTTGAATGAATATATTAATTACAAAGACTATTTTTAAGAAAAAAATAGGTTAGTGTACGAAGACTTTAGCATGAAGAGCACAAATTAATTTTATACAAATGGTACAAGGAACTATTATAAGAAAGCATAGTTGACATCATACGACTAAAACTAATGTACACAAACATTAGACCGAAAGATATACATGATAGAATGATGAAAGTTTTAAACGTATTTATATGTAATAAATATCGAACTTTCATGTATATAAGAAAAACAATTAAGCAAATTTGGGGGGTCATTAATCGTACGACACATATTTCTAGGAGATCATTAATCCCACAATACGAAGACTTCAAGATGAAGAGCATAAATTATTTTTATGCAAATGATACAAAAAACTACTATAAGAAAGCATAATTGTCATCATACGGCTGAAACTAAACATACACAAATATTAGATCGAAAGATATATGTAATATAATGCTTAAAGTTTTAAATGTATTTATATATAACAAATATCAAACTTTCATGTATATAAGGAAAACAGTTAAGAAAATTTGTAGGGTCATTAATCGTACAACACAAATTCCTCGAATATCAATAATTTCACAACACATATTTCATCCAAGATCAATAATCATGTAACTTATGTATCACACAATTTATTCGTATTTTGATCAAACTCGTGTCTTGCACGGGTTAAAAAGTTAGTTCTATATAACAAGACCAACCCAACACACATACAATCTGAGCTACAAAATATATAAGAAATTAAAGAATATTAAAATATAAGTAATAATTTTTTAACACACTTTTCATCAGCATGGGATTTTTGTTGAGTAGCAGCCTCCTGAGCTTTGTTACCATATGAGGGAGATGAAGAAAAGTGTAGCCTTCTTTGTCTTGCAATTAGAGTTGGCCAGTAGTGTGGGCCGTGCGGTCCGGGCCAGGCTGGGAGCGGGTTGGACCCGGAAATAACGAACACTGAACCGGCACGTTAATTAAACGAATCAGGTCGAGTTGGGCTTGAACCGACAGAAACAAACTCATACCCGACACGGAGCTCTTGAGCGAGCTGTGCGGGCCGCGGGTTGAAGGGTTCGGGCTCCAGGTTAAAATAATCTGTTTGTGAGTCATGGACCCATGTATTAAGTTTGCATGCAAACGTTGTTTGTGAGGTTGACACGTGTTGCTTATGTAAAGTCTAGAGGCTTATTGGAGTGACACTAGAGGACAGCTGGGACAGGTGTCACATTTTCTTATATTGAATAGAGATATGGGGTACATCATACAGGGTGATAATCAATAAAATGTTTAAAATATTAACATATTTAATTGAGAACTGAGATTCAAGCCCGCACACCCGCGAGCCTGTGCCGGCTGTGCGGGTTTATAACCGTGTGCAACTCGCCCGGGTTTCGTGTGGACGGGTTAGTGCGGGCCGGTCCTGGTCCCATTTCTCCAGTATTACATTCGTAACCGGCTCGATTGATTTAACGAATTGTGCGGGTTTGAACCGGACCGGTTCGGACCGAATAATTACAGTTTTCCATACGAACCGGTCCTGAATGTGCGGTTCAAACCCGCACATTTGGCCAGCTCTACTTGCAATACCTACAAGAAAAATATAAATATTATCAAGAAAATTAAAAGAAAATATAATTAGTGAAGAAGCTAAAAATGATTCGAATGTGAGATGGGTATTTACCAATTGTACGGAAACGAAAGCTGGTGTGTTGTCGAAGGAGACGAGAGAAAGAAAAACCCTTTTGATCTCTCTCTTCCGTCACTCTCTCACGCACCTGGTCCTCATATTCATCATAACACTCCTTTTTAAGTAAAGTGCACGTACTTATATTTTAACCGTCTCGAGATATCGACATTCAAAAACTCTCTCTTGTAATGTTGTAATTTTCCGTTAAGTCTCACCTCACTAACTCTGTCTATATGATTGAGGGTATTTTAGTCTTTTTCTTTTATCTTAGTTAAATTTTATTAACATCAGTAAGAAGAAGACCATAAAGTTCTTTATTTATTAACCAACCACTGCTATTAAATTAAATATACACACACTCTAC
This sequence comes from Apium graveolens, assembly GCF_009905375.1. Lineage (NCBI taxonomy): Eukaryota > Viridiplantae > Streptophyta > Magnoliopsida > Apiales > Apiaceae > Apium > Apium graveolens. Next base: position 202,694,110 of record NC_133654.1, read on the forward strand.
GTATAACATAAACATCTCTCATGTCCAAAGTCACCTAATTCCTCATTCAATTGATTATCTTTACTCGACTACGATCACAAAAACTTTCCGGCCATATGACTTCATTTAAGCAAAATACAGGGTCATACAACCTTAAATTGCCCATTGATGAATTAAAATTGCAACATTGGCTCACCTTCCATAATCATCATCGATGAATATACTCTATCCATGTAACATACTAGCCTTTTTACTAACCTTTCAGAACTATATAAATAGTAACGCCCGGCAACTCCAACATCAATTCCAAAACTATTTTTTTCACCATTGTGTGTAATTATTATAAATTTTTGTCAAAGTGTGCATAAGTAGGTTCTGGTAAATGGGTAGAAAAATACAATTGATCAAGTGAGTTATGGGAGTTGCAATGAAGAGAAGATGTGATGAATAATGGGGTGAGATGAAAGTAATGAAGGTTGTCTATCGAAAAGGTTAAGTCGGAGTATTTTTGCATCGGAAAGAGAATGTTGTTATTAGTATCAGTGATGGCATAGAGCACCGCACAGGCCCATGATTTGAACCACGTTCATATGTTCAGTCAGACGTCAGAGTAGTAGTTGGGTTGGGTGCTTATAAGTTAGTGTTTGTCTGTTCAACTTTTAAGACATTGAAATGTTAGTAACCACTTATTTTTTTTCAATTTATTTTGATTTTTCATCTTTTTTTAATTTTAATTTTAAAATATATATTTTAAATGTTAATCTATTTTAATATTTATGAATTGAGATAATTATATTTAAAAATTAATTATTTTAGCTCATTTAAGTTAAAAAAATTCTGACCTGTAAGTAAAATTATCCAAACACTTATATAATTTATAAGTGTTCATTTATTTAGCACTTTTAAGTTACTTATTTATTTTAAGTTATAAGTTATTTATTTTAATATTTCCCAAATGGATACTTAGGGCCCGGTTGGCAGCCACCAAATAAGTAGCTTATTTATATAAAAGCCTGTAAGTACCTATCGACGAGTGTTTGTCGACCCAACTTATAAGTCGAATTTATAATTTATAAGTTGATAAGTTGAATGTTAGTAATGACGTACTTTTTTTCAACTTATTTTCAATTTTTCACTTTTTTTTATTAATTTTTATTTTAAAATATGTGTTTGTAAATGTTATTTAAATTTTAAATTCACGAATTAAGAAAATTGTATTTAAAAATTATTTATTTTAGTAAAAAATATTCAATTATAAGTAAATTATCCAAATACTTGTATAAGTTATAAATTTTTAGCTACTTATTACTTATAAGTCAATATGCATTTTAAGTAATAAGTTATTTCCGAAAAGGGCACTTAGTATGGTAGTAGTGTGTGTGTGTGTTTTGGCTAGGATTTGTGGGCTAGTGATTCCTATATTTCAGCAGTTCATGAACTGTATTAATTTTTCTCTAGTTGTATGGAGTATATATTAAACCTATGTTGGAATGAATGATACTTAACGTTTTTCCAAAGTTCAACGGAGATGACCCAAGTGGATGGATTTACAAGGCTGAACAATATTTTTGAATTCAAAAGGGTAAATTGCAAACCGCATCCCCCTGATTGTTTCCATTTTCACTTCACCGTAACTACTTTTGATAATTGCACTTCACACCCCAAACATGTTTTGGCGCTGCAAATCACAACCTTCCGTTAATGCTCCGTCAAATAAGACCGTTAGCCTCAATTATGTTGAGGGTAAATTTGTCTTAAAAGTATGTTTTTTGCAACAGTCATCTTCTTCCTTCCTTCCAGTTATATAAACATATATAAACATGGTAATATGCTTTATTTGAGGGTTAAAACTAAATTTATAAAAAAACATGGCTGAGAGGTGTTTTGTGGAGCATGGGTTGTTGTAAAAACAGCTTGTACAACTGCAAATGCCGGTCGCCATTTTTTTTCTTGCAATCGATGTCGTTATTTTAGGTGGTTGGAGGATTAACTATCTTGAAAAAGAAGTTGATGGCATGAGGATGAGTGAGCGTGCCTTCAATGAAGCTGGTGAAGCATCCGAAAGTTCTTGTTAGCTAATTTTTCTCCTCTAATATTCCTTCAATGAAGCTGAAAGAATGCAGTAACAAGATTTAATTGTTAAAAGTCTGATATGCCCTCACCGTTAGAAAGATAACGCTGAAATTTAACGGCACATTATTAATGGGTTGTGATTTGCAGCGCCAAAATATGTGTGGGATGTGTAGTGCAATTATCAAAAGTAGTTACGGTGAAGTGAAAATGGAAACAACCAGGGGGATGCGGTTAGTAATTTACCCAATTCAAAAACATTGTTCCAGAACAACAAGTTCAGTTGGCTCCTTTCATTTAGAGGGCATTGCATTGCAATGACATATGTGGTTGACAAAATTTCGTGGTCCGCTTTCATGGGATGCGTTCATTATCCGATTTGGTCCAACTGATTATGAAGATCCATCGGAGACACTTACTCGCCTTAAACAAACCACAACTATGAAAGCTTACTAGGTAGCTTTTGAAAAACTTTCACATCGAGTTGATGGCCTGCCAGAAATATTCTTAGTTGGTTGTTTTATTGCAGGGCTCCGAGATGCAACACCGCTTTATAACCCGCTTATGCAACATCGGAGGACTCACACAATTTAACAGCTGGTGTAGTAAGATCTCCACCGATGCAACACACAAGCCAAAGCTCTCAACCAACACCTTTTCATTGACTCACAAACCACGAGGCACGTCAACATCGAGAGAAGGGGTTATGTTATTATTGTGATGAAAAATTTGTTCGAGGCCATGCAAAATCACAATTTTTAATGATTGAGGATTCACCAAACATGAGCAATGAGAAGGAAAAAGGAAATCAACTAGAACCAGCACCTCCTGACATCCGTACCCATCCTTACCTGAAGATGAACAACACAACTTGAGATCCTCTCACGATTTCAACTTGGTGGACCAAGATTCTTAAGCGGCAGGGAATGATATGAACCACGTTCATATGTTCAGTTAGAGTAGTAGTTAGTATGGTAGTGGTCTGTGTGTGTGTTTTGTCTAGGATATGTGGGTTATAAGTGATTCATATATTTTAGCGGTTCATGTATTGTGTTAGTTTTTCTCTAGATGTGTGGTTATATATTAAGCCGATGTTGGAATGAATGATACAGAACGTTTATTTCTCAATGTCTTCTTCTTACCGATTCTTTCTACTCCTTCTCTTACAACCATATATCGTATCAGCATAACAGTGAAATTGAAGAGTCGAAACTTCATGTTTCGACGCCGAAAAAAGCATATTTCGCCGGAGGAATGAAGGAATTGAGATGGAGAGAATATGAGGTCCATAACATTGTAAGATTGTTATGTAATTAGTAGATGACTTTTGGTCTTTCATATGCCTACATTAATTAGAGACTTTTGGCTCTCCATTTTCTTGTAACATTCATCCTACTAGCCTATATAAGGCTTGCTTGTATCATGGTTATGTACACAAAAATAAGATGTTCTCTTTTCTTATTAGTTAGTTCTCTCTCAAAGTCTCTTATATATTATATTATATATAACACGTTATCAGCACGATAGTATAAAAAGGGGAGAAGGGAAAATTTCCAGCTTGCGGCCTTTTATAGTGTTCTTCTGTTCTTGTTTAGGTGTTGTAAGTATGCCAACTATTTATCTTTGCTTCTATTGCTTTCTCTTTGGAAGTTGTACTAAACTATTGAACTCCTAAATTTCTTTTATGCGATTTACAAATTGTTAGCATTTAGTCGTAATATTGGTACTTGTTTTCATGCATGCCTTGGTATACAAAATATAAACTAAGACTATTTTAATGAAAATCAACTTTAAACTTTTGTTTGTTTATTAATGTTAGTGTTCAGCCACCAATTGTTTTTTATATGTCTTCCAATACAATTTTTAAGTCATGTATTACTAGTTGCGGAGTAAAATTTGTATTCATTTGCTTGTACTGCTTAGCTTAATACACATGGTGTAAATATCTATCGTTAACCCCTGTACTTTGATACCTACTTGTTCATGGATTTAAAATTCCTAGCATTCTTAAATTATAAAATTGAGGCGGTAGATTGAGTTCAATCTACTGTGTATATGTAGCTTCATTTCTCCGAGGCAGTAGATTGAACTCAATCTACTGTGTAAATAAAGCAGAATTTATTCAACTGTGTAAATAATGGAGTAAGTATGACACTCTTCCCAAAGCATTGAACCACATGATGATTTTTCTTATCCGTTTTCAACATGATCTTATCCTATTTTCTGAAAAACACATCTGTTAGATTTTGCTTATATATACAACTCATGATTTCAGAAATAAAACACAACTTGTTGTTTTATATGAACTTAATAAAATAAAATAAATGTAGTAAATTAAGTAGTTATACATTAATTCACTACTTTACGAGATAAATTGATAACTTGTTTTGTTTTGATTATTATTTGCTATTTTGTCGTAAACAAATTATAATATTATATTATATTTATGTGTATAAATATTGATGACGATTATATTTTGGTCTCTTTTGTTTTTAGTGATAATGTCGAATCTTACAAAACTTGAGTTCAACGCACTTGATGTCACCGGAAAAAATTATTTGACATGGATTCTTGATGCTGAAATCCATCTTAGTGCAATGGGTCTCGGTGACACCACAAAAGAGGGAAATAAAACCTCTGAACAAGACAAGGCAAAAGCCATGATATTTCTTCGCCATCACCTTGATGAAGGATTGAAAACTGAATATCTGACTATTAAAGATCCATCAACTCTTTGGAAGGATCTCAAAGAAAGATATGACCACCAGAAAACGGTGATACTTCCTAAAACTCGCTATGATTGGCTACACTTGCGATTGCAAGATTATAAAAGTGTGAGCGGGTATAACTCTGCCATGTTTAAAATTACATCTCAATTAAAATTATGTGGCGAGAATATCACCGACAAAGATATGTTGGAAAAACATATTCCACTCGATTCACGAAATATTCTGAGCTGATTTATATCTTGCTTCTTGCTGAACAAAATAATGAACTTTTGATAAAAATCATCAAGCACGTCCAACTGGCTCAACCACATTCCCTGAAGTGAATGCGGTGACTAACAATGAATATAGAGATAATAAATCATTTGGACGTGGGCGTGGGCATAGATATGGACGTGGACGTGGGCATGGACGTGCCCGTGGTCGTGGTTTTGGGCGTGGTCGAGGCCGTAGTAATCAACAAAATCCTCCGAACTTTAAATAAAAATCTTACTTCCAGAAAAGGGCAACAAATGAGGAGAAACCCGAGGGAAGTACGATGGTTAAAAGGGGTGAAAGTACTTGTAGTCGTTGTGGAATGAAAGTTCATTGGAGAAGTACATGTCGTACCTCCAAACACTTTGTTGACCTATATCAGGCATCTTTGAAAAATGTTGAAACTAATTTCACCGAACAGAATGATCCTTTGGGGATCGCCCATCTTGAATCACACCTCGGAAGTGACAATCAAGTTGATCCTTCGGGCTTTACTCACATGGAAGTTGGTGATTTCTTTGAAGATATTGATGTGAACATGCCCAAATTTGGTGGTGATGAGCATAATTAAACAAGATCTCATCGTGCTAGTTGAACTTTTTCTTTATGTTGGACTATCTATTTTTAAACTTTGAACTATGATATTCATAATTATCAGTTGCATATGTAATTTTCTTTCGTTAATGAAGTACTTGAGATGTTTAACTTCTACTTCTGATTTATATTTTATTTTTCATGAAGAAATATGGCCAGCAGCCTCTCATCATATGTTAAAAGAGATGAGGAATCTTTTTGTTTGGCGGATAGTGCAACCACACATACAATTTTAAAAAATCAGAAATATTTTTTGCATCTAGCATTAGCCAAAGCTAATGTAAATACAATATCGGGTGCATCAGATATAATTGAAGGCTCCGGAAGAGCAAGTATAGTGCTACCCAATGGTACATGTTTATTGATTGCAAATGTAATGTTTTCCACCCGATCAAAAAGAAATCTTTTGAGTTTTAAAGATATACGCCAGAATGGCTATCATATTGAGACAACAAATGAACATGTGATAGAAAAACTCCCATCATATAATTCTGGATTATATTATACTTTCATAAATCCAGTTAAGTCACATATGACTATTAATAAAAGGTTTGTTGACCCGAGAAATTTTATTATATGGCATGATCGTTTAGGCCATCCGGGTTCAACAATGATGCGAAGAATTATTGAAAATTCAAATGGACATCCACTCAAAAACAAAATTGTTCCATTGTCCAAAGATTTTTCATGTGTTGTTTGTTTTCAAGGAAAATTGATAACAAAACCATCTCCTATGAAAGTTGCAATCGAATGCCCAAAATTTTTGGAGCGAATTCAAGGAGATATATGTGGACCTATTACCCCATCCAGTGGACCATTTCAATATTTTATGGTACTCATTGATGCATCCACACGATGGTCACATGTTACTTTATTGTCCACTCGTAATGTTGCTTTTCCACGACTTCTTGCTCAAATAATTCGATTAAGAACACAATTTCCTGATCATAATATAAAGAAAATAAGATTGGACAATGCAGGAGAATTTACATCCCAATCTTTTAATGATTATTGTATGTCGATTGGGATTGAAGTGGAACATTCTGTTGCCCACACACACACTCAAAATGGTCTTGCTGAGTCTTTCATTAAAAGGTTACAGTTAATTGCAAGACCATTACTTATGAAAACAAATTTACCAAATTCTGCATGGGGGCATGCGATTTTACATGCGGCTTCTTTGGTTCGGTTAAGACCGACTTCTTATCATAAATATTCCCCACTACAACTAGTAAATGGTCAAGAACCAAATATCTCTCACTTGAAATTTTTTGGGTGCAGTTTATGTTCTAATATCCCCTCCCCAACGAACAAAAATGGGACCCCAAAGAAGATTAGGGGTATGTATTGGATTTGATTCTCCCTCGATTATTAAATATTTGGAGCCCATGATTGGTGATTTATTCACGGCAAGATTTGCCGATTGTCAATTTGATGAGATAGTTTTTCCTACATTAGGGGGAGATAAGACAAAATTCGAAAAAGAAAAGCAAGAAATTTTGTGGAATGCAGTATCCCTGTCTCATTATGATCCTCGTACAAATCAATTTGAACTTGAAGTTCAAAAGATTATCCACCTACAAGAAGTCGCAAATAGATTGCCTGATGCTTTTACTGATGTCAAGAATGTGACAAATTCACATATACCAGCTGTTAATGTTTCTTGTAAGATTAAACTTCCTGAAAAAAAATAATAAAATCATGCTAGCAAATGAGTCTAAAGCACGCCAGAAGCGTGGTAGACCAATTGGATCCAAGGATAAAACTCCAAGAAAAACAAGGAAACTTGATAAGGAAGTTGGACAATCAAATGGCATCATAGAATTGATCACTGAAAAGACGTCTTCCAAGAATGATTAAACACCTGAAATTGTTGACAATGAAGAGATCTCGATAAATTATGTCATTTCAGGAAAGAGGTGGAACAGAAAAGAAATTGTCATGGATGATATATTTGCATATGCAGCTGCACTTCACATTTCTGAGGAAATCGGGGATCATGAGCCTAGATCGATCTATGAATGTAAAAGAAGAAATGATTGGCCAAAGTGGAAAGAAGCTATTGAAGCAGAATTAAAATCACTTGAAAAATGCCAAGTTTTTGGACCTATTGTCCAAACACCTGCAGGTATAAAACCCGTTGGATATAGATGAGTATTTGTGCGTAAAAGAAATGAGAAAAATGAAGTTGTAAGATATAAGGCACGTCTTGTTGCACAAGGCTTCTCGCAGAGACCGGGAATTGATTACGAAGAGACTTATTCCCCGGTAATGGATTCAACAACATTCAGATTTTTACTCAGTTTATCAATTTTGGAAGGGCTCCGAATGAATTTAATGGATGTTGTGACTGCCTATTTATATGGATCGCTTGATAATGATATATTTATGAAAATTTCTGAAGGATTTAAAATTCCTGAATCATGTAATCTAAAACCCCGAGAATTATACTCAATCAAGTTGATTAGATCCTTGTATGGGTTAAAGCAATCTGGTCGAATGTGATATAATCGTCTCAGTGAGTACCTCCTAAAAGAAGGATATGTTAATAATGTCATTTGTCCATGCGTCTTTATTAAAAGGACAAAAGGAGGATTCACAATTATCGCAGTTTATGTTGATGATTTAAATATCATTGGAACTCCTGCCGAACTTGATGAGACGGTTGCATACTTAAAGAAAGAATTTGAAATGAAGGACTTGGGCAAAACAAAACTTTATCTTGGTTTTCAAGTTGAACACTTATCAAAAGGAATCTTTGTCCATTAGTCTGCATATATTGATAAGGTCCTTAAAAGATTTATTATGGATAAAGCATATCCTGTCAGTACACCCATGGTTGTGCGATCACTTGAAAAGAAAAAAGATCCATTCCGCCCAAGAGAAAAAGGAGAAGAACTACTTGGCCCTGAAGTACCATATCTTAGTGTCATTGGTGCGCTAATGTATCTTGCCAATTGTACACGTCCTGATATCGCATTTTCAGTTAATTTGTTGGCAAGACATAGTTCTGATCCAACTCGAAGACATTGGACCGGTCTGAAACAGATATTTAGATATTTTCGAGGAACAATGGATATGGGTTTGTTTTATTCTAAAGACTCAAAAATGGAATTAGTTGGTTATGCAGATGCAGGATATCGGTCCGATCCCCCATAAAGGTAGATCTCAAACAGGTTACGTATTCACATATGGTGATACCGCAATATCTTGACGGTCTACAAAGCAGACTCTAGCAGCAACTTCTTCGAATAATGCTGAATTATTGGCACTACATGAAGCTAGCCGAGAATGCGTATGGTTAAGGTCTTTGGTCCATCATATTCGAGAATCACGTGGTCTCTTAGTCAATAAAGGAAGTCCTACTGTTTTATTTGAAGATAATGAAGCATGCATCACTCAGACTCGAGAAGGTTACATTAAAGGTGATAGGACAAAGCACATTGATCCAAAGTTCTTCTTTACCCATGAACTTCAACAAATGGGTGAAATTAATGTTTGTCAGATTTGATCATGTGAAAATTCAGCAGACTTGTTCACAAAAGCACTTCCTACATCTTCCTTCGAGAAGTTGGTACACAAGATTGGGATGCGTAAATTTCGAGATCTATGTTGATTTTCATAGTCATGTTTAAATGAGGGGAAGATATAATGTCCTCTTTATTACTCGTTTAACACATGTACTCTTTTTTCCTTCATTAGGGTTTTTCCCATAGGGTTTTTCCTAGTAAGGTTTTAACGAGGCATGATGTTTTTATGAGTCATCTAGGGGGAGTGTTATGTAATTAGTAGATGACTTTTGGTCTTTCATATGCCTACATTAATTAGAGACTTTTGGCTCTCCATTTTCTTGTAACATTCATCCCACTAACCTATATAAGGCTTGCTTGTATCATGATTATGTACACAAGAATAAGATATTCTCTTTTCTTATTAGTTAGTTCTCTCTCAAAGTCTCTTATATATGTCTCTTATATATTATATTATATATAACAAAGATAACAATGTAAATAGAAATTAAATTATTAAAGTTCAAGTCACCCCTGTTAAATGGTCAAGCAACAAAAAAACTAAAATACCCTCAAAAATTAAATGGCGTTAGAAATAATTAACGGAGTAACATAATTTTGTAATTATTTTTGATATCCAGTATTGCATGTGAAAGTTTTTGAATATCAATGTTTCAAGTGGTTAGACAGTCAAAATAGCATTTTACTCCCTTTTTTTGACAAAAGTTCGTTTTTGACAAAAGTTTGTCAGAAAACTTCAACATACAAGAAATGGAGAAAAAACTTAAAATTCTGATTATTCAAGAATGAAAATATATTATTACATAGCTATGTTGTTTATAAAGGAATACATAATTATTAAATAAATAAAACCAAATCTTATTCAATATATGTAAATAAAAGAAGTGTGAAATTGCTTTGAGCATGATCTTGCAATGTTGCAAAGCTATTAGATTACACATGTTTAGAATTTCATTAAACCTATCGGTTTCGATTTGAATTATTTTTGTATTAAATTAAATTTTAATTATAATATTATATATTACGACTTCATAATTTCGGGTCTCATTTAAATATATATATAATTTGTATGAATGTCGATATGGATGGGACAATATTAATTCGAGTTAACTCTCATAAAAATTAGACATTTTCAAAATTTTCTAGATATTTTTAAATTTTTATTTGAATCAATAAATATGTTTACAACCATTTTTGAATTATTGTCGTTAAGTAAGTTCGTCAAACTAATACCTTATTATATTTTATGTATTTTATTATGTAAGTCTTCGTTTTATTTTAATTTGTACATGTACCATGAATTATGATCCATTAAAACAATAATTGTACATTAAAGCTAAATCACCCCGTTAAGAAGGTTATCAAATCTAAAATATTAACATTTTTATTGTACAATAATATAAAATTTAATTTAAGCATTAGTACCTATAATATACATAACTTTTTAGAGATGTAAAGTATATAAATATTTATATACATTCAGAAAATATTATTCAATTTTGATAAGTGTTTATAATTTTTTTTGACAAATAAGACATAAGTGCATGCCATATTGACAATTAATTCAAAAAAAAATAGGTGACAAAAGATGGTAAAATGTTCTTAGATGATAAAAATATAAAGTATAAATTAGCATAATATAAATCTTTAATTTCATAAAATATGTAGTAAAAGTTACAGAAATAATTTTAAAAAAGGTTTTTGCCTAAGTTTGTACCCGAATTTAATATATATCTTCTTAGAGATATACATTATCAAAGAAAAAATAATTTAAATTTTGTAAATTCCCATTTATTTGCCAAATTCCCTGGTAGATCAACAATGACACATCACTCGTACATTGTTGTACATAATTTAATATATATCTTCTTGAAGTTTTAATTCTTAATCTAGGGTGCTCTATCCCCAAGTTAAGGATCTAAAATTAAATGAGTTTTAGGATATTAAGAAAAAAAATGCAAGTCGTATATTATTGTACATAATTTTGGATACATAGTACTACTCAAAAATTTTCCCAACTAAAAATGAAGTAAGTAACTTCTGAAAAGGAATTATATATGTAGCCAGGGCATGGAACAACATAAACTAATCGAAAGAAAAACAACATATGAAGCTATTTATGAAGAGGTATTCACTGATTCACTGCAAACCAGTCACCATCTAGGTATACACATTTGGAACTGAGTTTACAATAGAAGACAATAATTGATACTGGATAAAGGGCAAAACTTCCCAACTGAAATGACATCTCGCTCTAAATCTCCAAGACTTGAGGTCATGTTATCAGCTTCTTCTCACTTATCTCCAAGGCCTGAAGTCATGTTATCAACTTCTTCTCACTTGTTTTGCTTAGGAAGGGTGACAACAAAGAGAAATGGTGTGAATCTGCATTTACAGATATTATACTTGGTATTAAAAAGCTTTGCAACTTTTGAAAATAATGTCAAGAGAATGTAAGTGACACTAGGAGAGCTTACACTTGTGTGAAGTTTGGGCAACAGTTGGTTTTCGTGTTTCCTCTTGAGACAATAAGTTCCTTAGCGTATGCACTGACAATGAGAAAGGGTAACAAGTTTATGTTTTCATATGGAAATTCTTTCAAGAAATGCAACTTTACCTAATAACAACACACACAAATTACTGTTTCTTAAATTCTTCTAAAAATAAAAGCTTAAATATATATTAGCTTACACATATTCTTCCAAAAATATTTTTCCTGGCAAATAATTCATTTTCATCCACTATATCAGTATAAAAATTATGACAAACCGGGAGAAAATATTTAATTTGGAAAACGTATTTCTCTCTAAAAAGAGGGAAGTCATTTTCCTAAAAATCATGTAACATTATATTTTCCTCCTTCGGAAGAAAATTTATTTGTACCTAACAAACACATGAAAAGCAGAAAAATGTTTTCCCAAAATCGAATGAACACCCAAAAACCTAAAAAAGCAAAATAATATTATACGTACACTAAACATGCACAGGAAAACCAGAAAAATATTTTTCAGGAAATTATTTTGACAAACAAATGGAACCTTAAGCATCCTTTGTCTTTTTAGTTTCACAGGGGCTATTAATTAGAAACAAGATTCAAGTACACGGTGTGGTTGATTTCATGAATGAATGCTAGTTATGTTATAAACTAGATCAATTTGAACTACTGTGAAAAACTACATATTAGAGAGGGGGAGGCTTGCTAATAAAGTGCCCACTTGAATCACAATATATAAAACAAATACCACAAAACAGAATTCTATCTCTCAACACTTTTAGTTCAAAATTGCATCCACCAAGAAAGCCTACACAGTAAGGCATTTTTGTTTCTAACTTTTTTGTAATCTGTAATTTTGTTTTAATCGAATTCACCATGACAACTTAACTTAATTGTCGACAGCAGTTATATCCAAAATTATACAACACAATTTATATTTCCCTATTTTGGATATTTATAGTTCGAAAATATATAATTATGTACGACACATGAATAAAAAAGTTTTAAAAACATAACATGTGCATTACGCAAGAATTATAGATGCTGTAGATAAAAGAGTGACGATCTTTATTGTCTAATCGTGATTAATAGTGCAACCCATGCATTATGAGTAATTACACCATTTTGAAAAACTGTGAATTAATTTACAGTTCAAAATTGTATACTTGGTAATTTAAGTTGGTTACTTTATAAATACTCTATACAGCAACCGGTGGATTTCAAAAGAGTCAAGTTAGGAATTGCATATCATTATGTAAAATTTACGTAGATCTTACATTGGTGCTATTATATATTAGCCACTTTATTATTTTCTCTTTTATTCTTCACTTAATTGTTGCATATTGATAAAAACTTAAGATTGTCTTCAGTCCCCCTTCTATACATTAACAAGCTGTGCGCGGTAGCATGAAAGTTGTAGTGTGATCTGTATTGAGCGACTATAAACACCTCGCATAATAGGAACATTGTTGTGATAAATTCATCGAATCTCAATGAATAACATTCATCTAAAAAAAATTGGTCAACGAATAGAGACAAAATATGCCAAAACAAGAAAAAATATATGTTAGATGCTGCCACATTTTTTTTAATCATACTAAGAGCAAGTCCAATAATCTCTCAACTCACTCCGTATGTAAAATGTAAAAACTGGCTCTTAATAGTTAAGATATAGATAAGTAACTTTATCTCTAACAATGTTCTTTATACTAACCTCTTGTTCATTATTTTATTGTTAAAAGTGTAATCTTTCGATTAAAGTATAACATACAAGAGAGAGAAAAATAGTGTTTTTCAGATTTTATTATAAAATAATAGTTAGAACATCCTTAAGAATAGGGGGATGTTACTTAAAAATAAGCAGTGAAATGATGTTATTAGTGATTTAAGGAATTATTAGGAGATTGTTGGAGCTCTTTTTTTTTGCTCTTCATTCCTTAAATTTCAATTTTAGAGCATCAATAACTAGTCTACTGGACTTTCTCCAAGGGTCCATTTGGATTATCTTAAGAAAAATACTTATCACTTAAAGTTGATAAGTGTCAAATAAGTTAGAAGTAGAATTTTAGTTTTAAGTTATTTTGTATTTGGATAATTTTACTTAAAAAATCTATGAAACTTTTGGTAAATTACCACTTATAAGTTAATAGAAATATTTTGTAAAAAATAAACATGGGTTAAAAATCCAAAATTTAACAACACAGATTCACGTAATGAGAGTTACAGTATTACCCTGTTTAACATATATCATCATTACCCTCTCATTTGGTTTCTCCTTCCCTCCCTGTTGCTGTTCCCGAATCCCTATTATTAGTTCTCGAAGTAGAATTTTCGGGAATGTAAGTTTCTCTTTTAGCAGCTTGAAACACACAATCTCTAGTATTTAACTACATAATGTAATTGTGAATCGCCTTTGTAGCACATGTACGTAGAAACTTACTTCAATTAGTAGATGATGCTAGTGCATTTATAACTATAACTACAGAAAGAGAAACTTACATTCTCGAAAGATCTATTCCGAAAATTAGTAAAAGGGATCGAGAGATTGAAAGAGGGTGGACTGGAATTGGTGATAATATTACTACTCACATTGTGTTAATGTTGTCTTTCAGTAATTTTATTTCAGAATTTGTGCTTTTAAATTTTCGAATTTTAACTTGAAATCTATGCATTAATCGAACAGTTTATTCAACTTCATAAAATCCTTTTTGTAATTTTCACAAAAAAAAAATTGGTAACTTATATGTGATAATTGAACAAATACTTTAGTGAAATTACAAGTAATATTATTAAAATACAAAATAACTTATAAGTATTATTTTACTTAAAAAAAGCCCCAATAAGAGGTGTCAAACATGTCCAGCACATCATAAATAATATTTTTTTATTATTCACTCCATCCTTGTTATATTTGGCAACCTCTAAATCCAATAGTTGGGACTCAATAAAGTGTGCCTAAATGGTCCCCATACAATATTAGGAAAACTAGAAATAATAGATTAAGTATGAGTAATATATGTTATCCGTACAAGTATTTGTGTTTTATCTATTTAGAGGGTGTCAGTAGAGCAACTTCTCTTGGTGGTAACTCCAAACAAATGCACCTAAGAGTGCCACGAAACAAGAGATTTTAGCACCTATGTTGGAGATGTTCTTATATGACACTTATTAACTTTAGCGAAAAGTAATTTTTTAACGATAACCCAAGCCTTGAAAAAGTTACTTTTGGAATTCCATGGATGGTTTAAAAGTTATGGTGATAGTTACATAAGCTATAAGCAACATAATTATGTTTTAAAGTTTTCAAAAGCTAGTAAAATGAACATTACCTTTACTGGTAGAGTCAGTATTGGTTTCCGTTTCGCGAGGCTCAGATCCATTGGCAGTAGTTGTACTGTGAGATTCAGCAATTTGCTCTCCAGCACTTGAAGTTGAACTACGGTTTCTTCTTCCCAATTTTAAGAACCGTTTTACACTCTTTGTTTGTCCCTTGGACTCTAAAGCTTTAGGAACGTTTTCTAGTTTCATGTGTTTAAAACTAGAATCTTGTAATTCACCAGTTTTAACACTTGTCGATCCCAATGAAGTTAGTTGCAGTTTACCATACTTTGAATTTCTATACTCCAAAGATGAGACTTGAGCAGAGGGAACATCATCAGACTTTATAAGAGCACTCGTAACTGGCAAGTCGGCAGATTTCTTCTCCATATTATTTGTCATCACCTAATTAGAAAAAAATAATTTGAATTAAATTTTCTTTAGCCCCATCATGAGAAAAGTTTTTCTGGTTGAGTTGTGTTACTTCCTCCTCAAAGTAGATATCTGAAATACTCACCAATATTTATCTGAAACATTTCTAATTAGAAAACCGTTTTTGTCAGTGATACACAAAAACTATCAAGGAGATAACAGCACAAAATAACGACACAAGGATAACAATAACAGACACGACGCGAAACGCGACTCTAACACAGCCCAATTTGTGACACAAATTTAAATAAGGAAACCTAATTGACCCGATTAAAATAAGTATACGACTCAAAACTCAAAATGGACACTCTAACAAGAAAGACCGCCGCAGTTACAACTTACAAAGGCATCGAGTTCCTTCTCCAAAGATCTCGGAAAGGTTTTTTTAAAAAAAATCCAGGTAAAAGTGTAATGGATGGTATTTCTTAAGTAAAATCCAACCCAGCTTATAAGCAAGTAATTAGCCATTTTTACACCATACTGACAATAATACGACTGTAACCGTACATAAATTTAACATGAAAGTCTGAGCCTAAATAGAAAATTAGTGTATGAATAATGGCATTTATTTCATTGCCTTGTCTGATGTTAATCTAGAGCTTAACATCTGAGGACTTTAAATTTTCTCAAGATATATGGCTCTCTTCTTAAACAAAGTGGCAGACAGACTCGTATTTAGCAGCTTATTAATTGTTCAATGAAAGTTCGAGATTGTCGGGCACTTCTACATGCCTCTAATTAATTGTGCTGCTGAGTATGAACATGCTGATGCATTTCATTTTTAAAAGATAATATACTTTAGACTACCAGTCTTACCTCATCAGAAATAGGCGCCTCCAGTGTCTGGATAGTTGTTTCTTTTTGAACTCTATCCAGTGGTGAAGTTGTTGCATAGATGGATTTATACTCAGGAACTGCCAACGTTGTCTCTCCAATAATATTATCATGGTTCTGTTTTTCTAAAACACTCAACTTTTCTTCTGAAGCTGGTACAACTGGAGCAGAAGGCTTTTGACACTCTAGCATGACTACAGTCTTTTCAATTACTGGATCATCATCCAGATCATGATGTGGTTTTCTTCTAACAAGACCTAATTTATCATTAGCAGACGTTACAAATGACTTTTCCCGATTAATGTTTCGTGTCATCTCTTTCTCTGCTGATTTATTCTGCTTTAATTTTACAGGCCCCTTGGATAGTTCAAATTCTGACCCAGGAAGGGATACAACCTTACGGTTGTCTGCGTTTGCTAGAGCAGATGCTTTTTTGCCCTCAAACAATTTCTCTGCTGAACTTTTCTGGTTTACCTTCACAGGCCCCTCAAATGGTTCAAGTTTAAATTCAGGAAGAGATAAAACATTACCTTGGAAACAGTTCGTTGTAGCAGATGCTTTCTTGCCCTCAAACTCATTAGATGAAGCTTTCACTTTTGAACCTGATCTAGCACTACTGATCTTCGCTGAGGAAGCAGAATGGCTGCTTATTGTTTTTGGTTCTGATAATCTTCTAATTCGTGCCATTGAAGCTTTTAAATCAGGCGTAGAAACATTAGATTCCGTTTTAGTAACTGAAACTGATCTCGTTAACCTGTTTATTGTTTTGTGCCTGGTATCAACTGATTTGGGGACCATTGAAACTTTAGAATCAGTAGCTCCGAACAAAGCAGTTCTTATCTTGGACCTCTGCAGAGGTGACGATGATCCAGGCTCTGAATCGCTAAACTTGGATCCTTTATGAGAGACAGGAGAGAGTTTTGCTGGCAATGACTTCCTGCTTGCAGAAGGCAATAGTGAAGTACCAGAGGTTAAGCTACCTCTTGCAGCAATCCTTTTCTTCCGCTCCGTTTTCAGAGATTCTATTCGTTTCTGCTCTGCCTCCTCCTGTAAGTATACCAAATTTATAAAAATAAAGACAAATAAAAAAAACCGACAAGTGGATGCTCAATAGACATAAACTGGATGTATTTAAGATTATCATGATATATGTTACTCCCTCCGTCCCATATATTTTGGCCTAATTTGACTTTGTTGGTCATACTAAACAAACTTTGACCTCAAATAATAATTTGAATTTTCATGCTTTCATAAATTTAAAAGTTGATTATTATTTTACGATAAGTATATTTATGGTAGTAAGTTTTTAAAATAATTATAACTATCATATAATATATGTAATTTTCATTATAAAATTGGTCAATTTGACCAAAATATGGTCAAATTGACAAAAAAAGTGGGACAAAGGGAGTATAAATTTGAATAAGCCTACACAAAACTATCTTACATATCAAAATTTCTTTGGTAGGTGCATTACATATTACTTCATTATTCATAAGCAATTACCTTTTCCTTCCTTAGTTTCTGAAGATCAGCCTTATACGATCTTAGCCGCTCAGCGCGTATGCGTGCTTCTTCTAAAGGATTCGTCTTTGATAATTTTCCTTTCAATAGTGGTCCCCTACTCCTCTTCTTGTCTAAGGTTTCTAAGACTGCTCTTGCCTTCTTACCCTCTATTATCTTAGATCCTTGTTTTGCATCTGTGGCAAATTCTGTATGCTTTGAAGCTGCAATATTCAATAAAAGCTGTTTTTCATAGTCTAAAGCATGGTCATAACCAATTTGCCTCTTTTCTGACCAGCGCTCTGGTAACAAGCTCAACTCATTAGGCTCATACCTAACTTGGATTCCAGTTTTTTTAAGAACATTTTCTGAACTTTGTTGAGTGGATGGAAGCTGAAAATTGATGTCAATAACAGCCCTCCCATCAGAATTAACCTGATCTACTGACATTGACCTTAAAGGTAAAGTGAAGGACTCATCAACCATATAAGCCAGATTATCAGTTGCGATTTCATAACCATTAATAGCCAACTCTGATGAGCTTCCCAAGTTGGATTGGCTTTCTTTCTCACCGCCAAACGATGCTTCGTATATTTTGTTTTTATATAATACACTTCTACCTTTGAAGCCAGTCATATGGATGATACCTGTCTCCAGTCTACCACTGTGATGTGTACCTTCTCTATATACTGAAAATTCATCATTCGATAGTCTAGGAAAGTTAGACACATTCCCGTCATCTTTATAAGATTCAGCTAACCTTCCAGCTTGTAGCTCAACCGCATCTCGTTTAACAGAAGCTAAAGGATCATGACAACCTGTGTGATGTGGTCTTATCTGAATATTTCTTTCCCTTGCAAACATAATGTCACTAAGACAAGAATTTTCTTCAGTTTCTCTAAGCAGACAATTCTGAAAAGCTTGCCAGTTTTCACCATCTGCAGTGCTAGCTTCTTCCTTATCATATAGTGTCATTTCACCTGCAGGTTTTCCCTCTCTTTCTTTTCTCTTGAATGATCTCAAATGGCCCTGATCCATCATATTTGGAGTATTGTTGAACAGATCCACATCACCCTTGTGTACTTCAGAAAACAATTCTGTATTCAAATCCACTCCCGATGTAATGTTACTGATTTTACCGTTAACTACTGTGCCTAAATGTTTTTTACCCGATTTCTCAGCCTTCTTCTGCAAACGGAGGTGTGAAGTTCCACTATCTTCTAAATTATAAGCTGATTCCATCCTTAAAATATTTCCCTCAAGTAAATCTGGTTCAGTTATGCCTTCCATCGAGTGTCTTCTCTGTCCAACATTTAATTGGGAATTCTCCCATGTTTCGTAAGGTGACTGATAATATGAGCCATTTGGAGAATAGTTCTGATGGTAGGGAGTTTGCATGGGAGGTCCTTGATAAAATGGTAGAACGCCAGGTGGTGAATGCATGGGCCAAGGAGGTAACATAGGATGGGGATACTGACCCGAAAGATATTCATGTTGGATAACTGGATTAAGTTGATTCACTGGAGGCCTTATATCTGAAACTGAGCACAATAAATTAGTGTCACAAAAAAATGATAAGCATGACAAATACATAGAAGGTGCCATTATTAAGGAGAAGAAAGCAGAAACGAAAAATAAACTAAAAAGAGGAGATATAAGCACACTCTTTTAGGATCTTTGTTTACAACCTAAAGAAGTTACTGTCTGGGTCCAGTAACTTCTCTGCACCTAATTTAACATTGTCTACTTCTAAATCGGAATATGAACTTGGAAACCGCAACAAATTAGGGGTGAGGTGCTTTGTTCAATAATACATGTCCATGCAAAGACAAATGCTGTCTATTACGCTCAGAATTAGCAATCGAATTACCTGATCCAGATTACGAGAACATGGAGTAAATTGAACTCACAAGAAAATAAATAAAAATGCACCAAAAAATAGATGTATTTGGTGTAGTTCTACCCCGTATGTAAATTTAACCTTGGACTTTCTAAGATATGTCATTCGTTCTCGATCAATAATCTTGTTTCTAACTTGAGAAGGTGATATTTCTTTAATCTTTTTAGTGATCATATATGGAAAAGAGAGAAAGCTTGAGGTAAAAAAAACAGTTGAGATGGAAAAGGCAATTGTAGAGATTAAGTAAACTGATCTGTAGAACTGGTTCCTTACTTTGTTGAAGTATGAGTTGAACCTCAATAATGGTTTTGCATATATATTTATGAAAAGTATAATATTACTTGATGTACAAAAGTAATCTTGTGACCTGTGTAGGGTTTGAAGAATGACATTGACAGGTTGCTTCCTAGATAGAGTATTGTGTCTATGCCAATTGCAGGAAAGAAATTATTGTGGAACTGCCAAAGGAGTTTGTTCGGGAAAGTTGCAAACACATTTACTATTAGAGGAGTTTGACTTGGTAATGGCTGAGAATAAAGTATTTTCAGTTCAATTTTATTTAATTTCCAATGATTTTGAATGCATTTTTATCAAACAGAAATCTACATAACAAAATTTAACTTAACCCCAAAAAAGAGTAAGCGATGTATCAAAACCTATATTATGTGAACTTGGTTGGAAGTGTCCAATAAAGATGTGTCTTGGTATCTGATATACCAATTTTTTGAAAATTTTGGTTGCTTTTGTCTAAATGAAGTGTGGAGTGTTCACGTGATTGTGCAAGTGTCCGGCATGGGCACTGTCAAGTGTACATTGATCAAAATGGGTTACAATGGAGGATTCATCGATAGCATAGCGGTGAGGCTTATTAACCTTGTCTCTCTAGTTTTGTATGAATGAATCTCAGGTTTGGTAGTAATAAATATCCCTTTTTTATATCTCTGAAGTACACAAGTCACCCACTATTTATACATACTCTATCACAGCTTATTCTAGGTAAAAGTGCTAATCTAGATCCTGAAAATCAGTGAATACATGATTCACTATCCTAATTATCAGCTATTATAATATATACAAATCAGTATAGGATATTTACCAATATTCCTTCATTAAGTACTGATATTTCTACACTCCCCCTCAAGCTGAGTTGTATATGTTATACAAATTCAGCATGGAAATGAATTCTTCAAAACTCGATCTGGGCATTGCCTTTGTAAAAATGTCAGCGATTTGCTTCTTTGTTGAAATGTAGTTGAGCTCAACTAACTTCGAATTTACTTTCTCATAAATGAAGTGTCGGTCTATTTCAATATGTTTAGTTCGATCGTGTTGAACCGGGTCTTTAGCAATGTCTATTGCAGATGTACTGTCAGTGTACACTTTAAAGGGATTTTGAGAGTCACGCCTCAATTCTTTCATCAGCCTTTTGATCCACATCCCTTCACAAATACCCAAGGCCAAAGCTCGATATTCTGCCTCTGCACTACTTCTTGAGACCACGGATTGCTTTTTGCTTCGCCAAGTGACTAAATTGCCCCATACATAGGTGCAATAACCACTAGTTGATCGCCTTTCAGTCAGCTCTCCACCCCAACTAGAATCCGTGTAAATCTTCATGTCTCGGTCATTATGTTTTTTGAAATACAATCTGAGACCTGGTGTCATTTTCAAATATCTCATAATACGATAAACTGCGTCCAAGTGCTCCTCACAAGGATTGTGCATGTATTGACCTATCACGCTGACAGGGTAGGCGATATCAGGCCTTGTATGAGAGAGATATAGTAGTTTTCCCACTAGCCTTTGGTAATTCCCCCTTTCTACTGGAGTTGAATCCTTACTTCGATTTACCCTTAAGTTTGGATCCATTGGGGTGTCAATTGGTTTACACCCTAACATTCCCGTTTCTTTAAGAAGATCTAAAATGTATTTTCGTTGAGATAGAACAATCCTGTCTTTTGATCGAGCTACTTCCATACCAAGAAAATATTTGAGGGGTTCGAGATCTTTAATTTCAAATTCCAAGGCAAGAAGTCTTTTGAGTTTCGAAATTTCATCCGTGTCATCTCCAGTTATGATTATGTCTACATAAACAATGAGAATTGCCTTTTTTCCTGTTGATGAGAACTTGACGAACATGGTATGATCTGCCTGACATTGAGTATATCCATGCTTAATAAGTGAATTTGAGAACTTTTCAAACCATTCTCTAGGAGATTGTTTTAAGCCATAAATAGTTTTAATAAGCCTACACACCAATCGCCCATTGTAAGGTTTCTTCATTCCAGGAGGAAAGTCCATGTATACTTCTTCTTTGAGATCCCCATTGAGAAAAACATTTTTTACATCCAACTGATGTAAAGGCCAATCACAATTTACCGCAAGTGATAACAAAAATCTTACGGTATTAAGTTTTGCAACCGGAGCAAATGTCTCCTGATAGTCAACACCATATGATTGAGTGAATCCTATGGCAACCAATCGAGCCTTGTACATGTTAATACTCCCGTCTGAATTATACTTGATGGTGAATATCCACTTATAGCCAACAGTTCGCTTTCCTTGAGGAATCTCAGTGAGAACCCAAGTACCATTTTTCTCCAGAGCATTTATTTCTTCCTGTACAGGAATCTTCCATTTAGGATCTTTTAAGGCTTCATGAATGTTCTTGGGAATCTGAGCACGATCAAGAGAAGAGACAAAAGATCTATACATAGGTGTTAATTTCCCGTAAGCAACATATTTTTCAATAGGATGATTAGTACAACTTCTAACACCTTTTCGATGAGCAATAGGTAAATCAAGATTATCAATAGCAGGAGAGACTAACTCATGACTTATAGAATCTTGACCTTTAAGATTCTCCTGGTGAGGAGGGCTTTGATTAATGTCTGAACAGTTCTTGTCTTGCATATTGACCTCTATATTTCCGGGTTTTCTTCTACTGTAAACAAGTAATTCTTTGTTACCTTTCTCACATGATTTCTCAGTTTGAAGTGGTGTTATGTTTGAAGAAACATTTGGATTTTCTGAAGACAAAACTGAGTTCGGACTGATTATAGGTTGTGCTTAGGACATATTAGGTGTGTTTACAGGATTGAGATTGGCTTGTATACGCAAAGAAGGTGGAGAAAACTCAGCTGATTTTGATGAATTTGGATGGATAGACAAAGATATGTTTTGATGTTCATCTGTCCAGGAATCAGATTGGGGAAATGTGCTATGATTGAATATTTCTCGTAACTGATTTTCATGTGAACACTCTCCTTGAATAGCAGGCGTGGGAAAGAAAGATTGATGTTCAAAAAAGGTGACATCCATAGTGTGATAGACTCTTCTCGTTACGGGAGAGTAACATTTGTATCCTTTTTGACTATTTGAATACCCAATAAAGACACACTTGTGAGACTTTGGATCAAGTTTTGTTCGTTTATGATCATAAATATGGACAAATGATGTACATTCGAATATTCTCAATGGAAGATTTGAGGAGAAAGATGAAATATGAGGAAATGTGTCTTCTAACAAATTTCTCGGGGTTCTGAATTGTAATACTCTACTAGGCATACGATTTATAAGATAGGTTGATGTGAGTATAGCTTCCCCCCAAAAATGTTTAGGAACATGATTTGTAAACATGATTGACCTCGAAACTTCAAGAAGATGTCTATTTTTTCTCTCGGCTACTCCATTTTGTTGTGGAGTATCAACACATGAACTAATATGAATAATCCCTTGATCTAATAAGTACGGACCAAGAATGGAGTTAAAATATTCCCTTCCATTGTCGGTTTTCAGAATTTGGATCTTTTGTTTGAATTGATTTTGAATCATGGAATGAAAACTTTTGAAGATAGATGCAGTCTCAGATTTTTCTTTCAAAAGAAATGTCCATGTTGTCCTAGTGTGATCATCAATTAAAGGATATAAACCATCTAGATCCTTGATATTAGTTACTCGAGAGGGTCCCCAAATATCACTATGTATAATTAAGAAAGGCCGTGAAGGTTTATAAGGAACACTAGGATACGAGTTTCGAGTGTGTTTAGCAAGTTGACAAACTTCACAATGAAAGAATTTTGATTTTTTGTGGACAAATAAATGAGGGAACAACCTTTCAAGATAACCAAAATTTGGATGTCCAAGGTGAAAATGCCACATCATGATCTGATTTTCATTTGAAACAGCAACAGAATTGAATACTTAATTATAATTTTTACCAGAAGTTGATTTCTCATGTTTATATGTATGAGAATCCTTGAGAATATAGAGTCCATCATGCATTTCAGCGCTATCAAACACCTTGTCCGAGCCCCCAACCTGAAATTCACAATGATTTTGATAGAACTTGATTATACAATTCATATCTCGAGCAAGTTTGCTTATTGAAAGAAGATTGCAACTTAATGCCGGGACAAATAAAACAGATTTGAGATGAAGATTGTTTAATAACGTTACAGAACCAGTTCCTATCACTCTTGAGAGAGATCCATCGCCAGTTCTGACTGTGTGGGAATCTGAATCTGCACATGGTTTGAAGGTGTTGAAGACTTGAATATCACTTGTCATGTGATCAGAAGCACCCGAGTCAACTATCCAAGTACCGTTGTTGGAGGTTGCAATATATGTACGAGGCATAGTTCTTGGATGACATGTTGCAATGACATTAGCCTTGTTCGAGGTTCGATTTGAATCCGTCAGCTGCTGCATAAACTGTCCAGGTGATGTCGAAGTTGTATTGATTTCATCATCTGAGACATGTTTGGTTTTGTCATAATTGTCGGTGACAATAGAAGTTGATTGATATATGAGATTGGCTGATTTAAGAGCCAT
The DNA here is from genome assembly GCF_009905375.1 of Apium graveolens. NCBI lineage: Eukaryota > Viridiplantae > Streptophyta > Magnoliopsida > Apiales > Apiaceae > Apium > Apium graveolens. The sequence continues at coordinate 202,718,578 of NC_133654.1, forward strand.
TTATATGAAAATTTTGGTTGAAGCAACCAAAATTATGTTTTTTTGAAGCGATTGAAGAAAAATTGAGCCGAAAAATGTATAGTGAAGCCCAGAATTTCCTAGAAAAGAGCTGATTACCAAAGCTCTGATACCATGTAGTTTTGTATGAATGAATCTCAGGTTTGGTAGGAATAAATATCCCTTTTTTATATCTCTGAAGTACACAAGTCACCCACTATTTATACATACTCTATCACAGCTTATTCTAGGTAAAAGTGCTAATCTAGATCCTGAAAATCAGTGAATACATGATTCACTATCCTAATTATCAGCTATTAGAATATATACAAATCAGTATAGGATATTTACCAATATTCCTTCATTAAGTACTGATATTTCTACAGTCTCCCATGACCAAGGTCATGGATCTGAATACTCATTCCCCCTCCTGTATACTTGAAAAATATAATCCACTAAAAAAATATATAATAAAAAAATGTCATTACGAATGGATATTGTAATGGGCTTAAAGTGTTTTACCAGAGCAGCACGATGCAAAATAATGATGAAAAAGATTTCTATGGACATGGAATCCACTAATATACCAATATTTGGGATACACATAGAATATACTGTTACTTGTTAATAATAGAACTAACAATTCTTTTTTCAAGTGTTTTTACAGTCCTGAAGATAATTTGTTCACGTACATACCTTAGTTCTTGTAGAAGTTGGTTCTATTAAATTCTAGTTTTGTTGTAATAAGTTTAATATTTTGAAAGAACATTAATACATTATTAGGTTTTAAAATTTTACTTTAATTCATAGAGAATTTTTTAACTTGAATTATATAATCTTACTTCATAAACATAATGTACATAACTTAATAATACATATTGGATGTAATATTACAAAATTAAATAAGTGTTTAGCGAAGTTCAATGTTATTTACGTAATATACATATTTAATCAATCTATTGTTCAAAATATTTAGGTGGTTCATTTCATCTCCACCCAGCATTCCAAATCTTGGATAGACCATGCATTTAACCAATAAAATGGCTACATAATGTTATACATGTGCACAAGCTTGTAAACATGCGGTGTATTTATATCATTTCATATAGATGTAATTCGTGTGACAAATATATTTGCAAGAACCCATATAAAAAGGAGGATGAGGAAATGAGCAGGCATGTCCAACAGGTAATTTAATTCATTGTTTAGTTCGGCATTTAAACCTTTATGGTGTGCAACTAGTTATCTATCTTGCAGTCACCCTTAAGAGCCATGCATCAGATAAATACAAGCTTATGCTTGGTTGGCTATCTCTCAGATATGCAAGGTTTTACATGTATAACCTACCTTACTATAATGGATTGCATGCTATTGCACAAATTGGATTGGGGTCAATTAAGTAGAATAATAATTGAATCAGAACGGAAAGATAATAAGGGGATAGGCTCAAATAGGAAAACATTAAATTTAAACAATAACACAAACCTGCACTTTCATCGACTGCTGCATTCTCATTAGAATGAATGGTTCCTGATGCATCAGCGGTTGAAAATTTTAACTTAGGCATCGCTTCTTCTGTTTCAGTTTCAAGCAACTGACCGGTTTCATGCTTTCTCTTCCACAAATCCAAAAATTTTAAACATGCATCCCTGATGTATCAAGTGCCAAAAGACTTTAGTTAAATGCACAAGGAGGATAAGAATACAAACATGTAATTTCTTACATCAAACGCGATGCACCAAAGCATTTAGCAAATGAAACCAGTGGTGCCATGTGACCAATGTCGAAACCTGCAGCTGAAGCACGCGCGAAAGCCATTCCTTGTTCCTTCCGCAGCACATTAATGCGAGTCTCCAAAACCTTTAGCAGCTGAACTCTGGTGGTAAATGTAAGCACATAATGAGAACAAAGGTACCAAAGCTGATCTTAAACACCATCTTCCATAAAGTGGCTTAGAGTATAAATTTGTCAATAAGATAGAAATGTTTACTTTGAATTTCCCTCTTGTGCATCAGATCCATTTGTTTCAGGTGGTTGCGGACCAGGCTTCATAACAAAGAATCCAATTATATATTATTGTTATCACTTGTAAAGACATGTATAAGAAAATTGTATGCTCACCATGTAAAGTACCATTGCCTTCTTTTCATCAGCATCTAGTGTAAAGTTTCTTCCATTACAAGCTTGTGGGGTGCAAATTCAGTATGATGTAATTAATTACTATATTAGCAAACAATTTACTATCTATACAGAAGTTACAGTGTAAAGAAAGAAAATAGATATGATAACTAATTATACAAAACCATTGCAAAACAAATAAAGAAAAGAATCAGAAACTTGAACTAATATAAAACACATTCTAGGTTTCATGTTGACACTCTTATGGTCTAGTACCTTCTGTTCTTGGCATAGGTTTTGCTTGATGGTCTTCTACCTGCCATTAAGAAGAAATAGTTTTTAGATTTACAGCAATGTTAAACTTTTGCACAATGTAAATACAGTGATAGAAGAGGAAATCCTCACCGCATTTATTCTGCTTTCATTGTTTCCCTGTATGAGAATTGCTTTTCCAATCTGTAAAATTTCAGATTCTATTGTGTAAACCCGTTCCAAAATTTCTGGAGTGCTCACAAATCGGACAAACCTATGAAATTAGCATGTACAGTTAGCCTTTTATACTTCATCTCCTGTATATTCTCTTTTTTAACAAGAGGGTTAAATAAAATTTTAGATCCAAGTAAGCACGCGTATGACAAAATTCAAGACGAAACCACCCTTTGATATTTTATCTTTAATTCTATAAAAATATTTTAAAGAGGAGACAGGTCCTCATCAATCATCTCAAATAAATCGAGATCCCATACTTATGGCAAGGAAAACCGTGGATTTTTAGTCATCTTCAGAAGCCAAATGCTGTCAATTTTTACTGATTTCTCTTATTATTGAACCTTCATCCAGCTGTCATACTGAAGCATTCACCTCTGACAAATAATTTGTCCAGCATATGTTTATAATCAAGGGTAATAAATTATTTGGGAGAAAGAAGAAAAGCACACGACCTATCTACTAGACTCATTAATGGTAATGATTTTTTTTCATAAAATTATACATTTTATTTAGTTATAGTAGTTCAGTTGTGCTAGAATTTTATTACCAAAATTGGTTTTTTTGTAGTATATCATGATATAACCCATCTAAGCATTATTGTTGACAACTATGAATATACTATGAGGCCAATCAGTACTCTTTACGGTTGAGAAATGTTAGCATTACAGCAACACGTTACCCTCTACTTTCCTTGATTTTTGTTCTTCAACATAATGGCACCAGGGGCAGGTATACATTTTTGAAATAATTTTGGTTTGTCACTTATATCCCAATTGACTGTCCTTCATTTGTACACTGTCAGTAAAAGCTCAGACACCACTTCATCAGTTCCCTTGCCAACTCCTGAACAGTTCTGCACCACTGAAGATTATATCTATTGCTTTTCTGCACAGCTGCAATTTTATCATCATCATCATCTTACAAATGTAAAAGCATCAAAGGATTTAAACCATCCAATCCACCCACACATCAACAACATCAATTCCAACCACCAAGTCACCAACCACCAGATTTTCTCATGAATAGCTGATACAATCTTCAATCACGAGTAATCATTTTCTGATCAACCAGAAAAACCCCAAGATTGCTTTGACTTCAAACCTATCATCACTTTGACACACTAAACCTACCATTCATTAGTACATAAGTCAAATTGTTGCAACTTCAGAAATGCAGCTACAGTTAAGTGGATATCTTTATACTAAGTCTATCGTTATATTACAAGGCACAAGTTGACTGAGTCATAGATGAAATTTTATATCTCAAGGACGAATAAGCTCTTCAGAAATTTAAGTTTGTAAAACTAAAATCTGTCTTTTGCGCCTGATCCTATGTTCAATTTGCTAGATAAGGCAGGCCATTAACTTGACAAGTTGGAACTATAACATGAAGTTGCTTATACTTGTGCTAAGAAGAGAACTTAATAGGGATTGGAAGGAGGTGCCGGAAAACTCAACTCTAGTGCATTGTGTTGGTCCTGATCGAAAGGAGGTTGAAAGCGCCGATGTAGGTTCAATCCTGACCATAAAAGTAGCAAGGAAAGATGCAAATAGGAGATGAAGAGCAAAACATTACTTTAAAAGCTGTTAATAGTGCCATGGTTGTACACAAAGATGAAGTCAATGCCTTAGAAAAGGCAGAAAGAAAATATCCAGATCGTGTTGAGTTCAGATTCCAGAGAAATATGCATCACCTTCCATGTAAAGCCCCAGTCATATGAATATGTTCAGGTTGTTGCATCACCAAAACTTGTCATCTTATTTTGTCAAAAATACGGAAAAATGAAAGAAATATAACTTTTTTCTGATAGCTTTAAGTTCTCTCATATAAGATACATGAAGAACTTATGCAATCAATTTTTACGGAAATTAGCGAAATTTTAGGGTTTTTATCATCTGATTCAGAAAATAGTACTACTTGGGTTAAGGCATTTTAGTAGTTCAGTATTTTCCTCTAAAAATGGTCATTCGGGGTGCTGTATAGTATTTTCATAGTACTATCTTACATTGATTCTTTATTTCACCTCGAGTACTGGTATTCGGATCTTGGAACTCAATCATGTATAAGGACAACTGATACTTCATATTGGGCCAAAAACATGCAAAATTTTCAAAACCTTTCCAAGTCCTATACTTGGAGTCTTGGACACTTATCCTTTGTAGTCACTTGCCGTGGAGTTAGGATAACATCGTTAAATACAAACCACAAGGCACACATAACAATTAATGTACCGGCTGCAATCAATACTCCTTGCTCTTGTTTGCAGTGGAAAAATCTTAGAGGTTCTGTAATTAATCCGCCGCATAATTTATTGTTACTTTTGATTGATAATTAATTCTTTCATGATGAAACTAAATTGTTTATACAGAATGATTTCATATATTTCTACCGTATATTGTGTTTTGTTTTGTAATTGAAAGTATGTTGGTGATTTTACTACTTTTTATTAATGTTATTGTCCTTCTTTAGAGAAACTGCTAAGAGAGGGAGAAACTGCCAGAAAACCTCCATCTCCGATCAACTTGTAAGACAGATTTCTTTGCAAATCATCAACTTCATCATCTTTATGTAAAAATATCACTTCAATCTCTCTCAATTTCTCGAAAATTCACAAAACCTAAAAACACTAAATCTAAAATTATACATATACATGCATAATTATTCCAAAAATTAAACAGAAATCCTAGTTAAACCGGTTGTTTAGACATACTCAGTTAATCAAAACCCCGAAACATTCTAACTTATATCAAATTCGGGGCGTGCATTATGGTTTCAGGTTTCGATTGCCGTATTTGTGGGTTAACAACGGAGAGTACTTGAATATTTTGTTTGAGTTATTTAAAAATTCAATTCGGAATTAATTGAGAAAAGCAGCAAAAATGGAATCAAAATAGCGCGCATTCAAAACTTGGAATGATATCGAGAGTACATACGGGGAGTACAAGTACTTACAACAATCAAAAGTGATATACTGATATTATATCTTGTTTTATTATTTAGATTAATATTTCACATATCTTACACATATACACACATAACTCGGGAGTTTTCTAGAAACAACCTCTTTATTCTTTGAATAAAGGTAATCTCTGCGTACTTCTTTGTACATCACACCTTCCTAGATCCTGCAATAAGCAGGAGAGAGATATACCGAGTACGTTTGATTTGATTTGATTTTTTTGTAAAAGGACAACTATACCCTTTCTTCAATATTAAATGAAACAAGTATAAGTCAAGTTAAACATGCAAAAGTATTTTTGTTTAAAAAATTTAATCCCTCGTTATACTTGGTCTAAACAAGTACTCATTCAATCATCTCTTTTATGTATTATTTTATCCATCTCGATCCTAAGATAATAATCTCTTAGTCAATTTTCCAAAACAAACTTGAGACTAAAAAATATATAGGATTATAGTCATATCCCAAACTTAATCCCCATACAACAGACATGGCCTTAGATTTTCCCAGCAAAAGACATATTAAATATATTCTTGAATGCAATATTCCACACATAAAGTAACATATATATCTTTGTTACATATATTCTTGATGCAATATTTTACACATACAATAACTTATTAATTTAATTTAACAATATAACAAGGCACTACGGAGAATCCCCAAAAACCTCAGAAAGGTATACAAACCTTTCCACAGTGCCCTTCGTGAACCACCCTGCATCATCATCATCTTTGGGTTTAAGTATAATGGAATAACTGCCTTTTGATATCTGATCTTCAGCAGTCTTTAGGTGTGCAAGGAAACGATTCAGTAAACCAGAATTCAGTTTTTCTTTTATCCCATTCGCAACAATAAACAAGTCATACCTGATAATGTAGTAGCAATTAGACTTCACTGCCAGTACCGTAAAACTGAAAAATTCTATTACAAATGATACAAATTACTGAAATCATTTAATAGCTGATAAACATAATCAAACAAATGAACCTACAATGGACTGACGCAACTCAACTCTTAATAATGCACTCCCTAATTCTCACATGAAAATTCTAATTAATGAAAGAAAGTACAAAACATAGTTTACGGAACTAAATTTAAATTATTTTGCAAAATTTATGGAACTACAGCTTTTCATTTCTTATACTATTCCATTGCACAAATTTAAACTTTAACTAATTACTTTGTGAACATCAGCCGTAAGATATGTATTCTCGATAATTCTCATCATATTTCATATTCCTATCCACCAACCAAATTTCATAGTATCTACAGTTACTGGTAGTGATAATAGAATACATCAAATTGATCGGAAAAAAATTAAAAACGAAATACTCTGAGAAATGTCAATTAAATTGTAACATTCATAAGAAAATATATGTATGTATGTATGTATGTATATGTATACCTAGTTCGAGTTGGAGTGAGCTGAAAAATAACCGATTCAAGGCGAGTGGTTGGCTTCATTGCTGTTATCAAGCTCTTGAATAAGTGAAAATATTTAAGTATATAATATGTGTGTGTGTGTGTGTATGTACAGATTGGGGGGAGGATTTTTGGAAGTGTAATGCCTTTTGATAGAGGGTTGGTTGGTTACATATACAAACTCACTTCACCAATAAAACGAGAGAGAGAGAGAGAGAGAGAGAGATCCGTTGGATTTAGGGGGAGGGATGTAAATAAGAGGAATTGTAGGGGTAGAATTGGGAATTAGAGTTGCGGAAGATTGAGGAACGAGAGATGCTGACAAAACGAGATAGGAGAGAGAAAGTCCAATGGGCCCATTGTTGGATTCTGTCTTGGGGAACTTCGAGGCCCACTTAACCATGATTACACATTTACACTGGTGTGCTCTGTTTTATTTTTATTTTATTTTGAGAAAATATTTATTCCAAAATGTCGTTTAATAAACACAGATTTTTGTTATTGAATTTTAATAATTGATTATATAATCAAATGAAATTATACTGTTAGTATTTCATAAAGTGAAAAGAATTTACTTCGAATAAGATTTAAAAAATTTATTATCTACAACAGTAAACACATTTTTAAAAATTGAATAAGAAAAATATAAGAAAAAGAAATTATACGATTATTATTTTAGAATGTAAAAATGATTTATTTTGTATAAGATTTAAAAATCTTATTATCTATGACAATACACACATTTTTAAAAACTGAATACGAATTTAAACAAATTCTGTATGTTTATTGTACAACATTTAAATTATAATTAGGAGAATGAAATTTACAATATCCACAAAAAAAATACATATTCAAGTATTCTGATGAAAATAAATAATTAGGAATAACAATTACATTAGAATAAAAAATAAAAAAAATAATAACTTATAATTTTGTGAAAGAAAATTATTTTTTCTATATCATTAAATAATATTAGAATCCTAATTTTTTTGCTGCCATAGGATATTATAGATACTAAGGAACAAATTGACACTTTTAAACTTCTTCCTCCATCTTTGCCATTGAGTACTTCTGCAAAATGTTATAATAATTTATCTACTACTACTTCAGGGCATATGCAATACATATTTGATTATTAGCTTTCACCCCTTTGTTCTTAATCAATTTTGGCATTAAGTTAAGAACATACTTCAATTAAACCCATTTACAAACAATTTTTTTTATGTCTATAATTATTTTTTAAAACTTTTACAAATGTGAACAAGAGATCCATTATCAATAAGTTTAATTTCCCTTTAAGATAATAAATCATCTTCATTAAAACCATAGTCATTCAACAACTTCTCTTTACCTTGCATTCTTAACAGCCTCCAAAAGTTGGATTCATTTGCATGGTGGGTGAGGTTTATGAATCAAAAACCGGACCCTCATTTAGTTCAGCACCGACTTTGATTGATGCCGAAATATAAATTGTTCATCTAGAGAAAATATTTGATTCATTAGGTATTGATGATATTCAGAAGGTCAGGTTGGTTGTTGGTTGTGTACAAGTTGAAGGGGTTGTTGAGAGGTTGTCGAGAGTAGTGAAATCTATTAGTCAATAGGAATAAATAGAGGCGTTGGAATGGCATGGATTCAAAAAGATGTTATATAAACATAATTTTTCTAATGCTAGGCTTACTTGAAGAAGTTTAAATAAATTGCGCGGAATCATGATGAGATAAATGTTAAATATATGGCGAGTCTTTCCAGGTTGGCTGGATTTGTTGGGACAGTTGTAGGGATTGCTGCACAGATGGCTGAAATTTTTTAATAGGGGTTGAAGTCATTTCATAGAGGTTCCATCATTTCTTTTAAATTTGAAAGTGTGATAGAGCCAACAAAGAATGTTGAGAAGTAGCGCATAGATTTCAATACTTTCAGATGTGATAGTGATCATAAAATGACTAAACACGATTAAAGTTTTGTACATGGAAGACAGCAGTATGGAGGTCAAAGTAGTCAACAGGGACAATGGCGTGGACAGAATCAAAGTATGCGTGGTCAGTCAACTTATGACCAAAATCAGTATGGTGGTCAGAATCAGAAGTTTCAGTAAAAAATCAGACTAGACAGTGGCAGAATCGTCAATAGGGACAGAGCCGTTACTCGGTTTACGGGGAAAATCATAATATAATTCAAGTGGCTCCATGTGCTACATTTGTTGGATATCATCCGGGGAGAGCTTATTATAGATAGACTAGGGCTTGTTTCTTGTGTGTTATATTTCACAAAGGGCAGAGGTTTGTATAGTGTCACGCAACACTGATGGAGGAGGAGCTGGCAGTGGCAGTGGCATTCAACGATATCCTATATCCAGAACGTTTGCATTGATTGCAAATCCGGCAACAACTCATTCAAGTAACGTTTTAGAAACAGTACTAGTTGGTAGACGTGATGTTTATGTGTATTTGATACTAGTTCAACTCATTCTGCAGCTTTTTTATCATTTGTTTGTCATCTTGGTGTTGTACATTCGTTATCACATTCTCGTATGACTATTTTTACCCCCTATAGAGACATCTTTTATTATCTTTGAGGTGTATCGACAGTGTCTGATAGTTGTTGAAAATATCAACTTTTAGTTCGTCTTGCTTCCGATGGTGATGCATGACTTTGATAGTATCTTGTATTTGGATGATTAAGTGAGCATCATGCCACTATTGACCTCGGAAATAAGCAACACGTTTACCAACAAGAAGGGCAATCGGGGAGATGATTTGCAACACAAGAATTGGAGCTAACAACAATATTTTCTTCAACCCTTGAAAACTCTGCCCACGATCATTAATTCACCCGAACTTAACGCCCTCCTCATCAATTAAGTCAACGGTAAAGTTATGAATGAGAACTTTTCATAAAGCACCTATTATAAATTTTCAAACCCAAGAAACTCATCATCATTTGTCACATTTCTTGGTCTGGGCCAATTATTAATGTTAGGTCCCAATGTGTTTGTAGAAGGGGGGGTTGAATACAAACAGTACCGAATAATCGAATTAAATGCGGAATAAAAAATGTGAAACAAAATTCAAGTTAAATAAAAATATTATTAAACTTGAAAGGTGTTACAACAACTGTATCGATTACAAGGAATTAATCTCAAATTAATTATCACAAATCTAGAATAAATTCGACATGAACTTTTTCTATTTTTGTAATAAAAAGATTCAAATGCTAAACACAATTTGAGATTAAGTTCTAGGGATTTTGTAAGTTCTAGGGATTTTGATCCGCTAGATTGTTACACAAGAACAAGATAAAGATTTCTAGTTGATTGGATTTAACTTTACAATCTAGAAGTTGATCTTGAATAAAGCAGATGAAAATGAAATATTTGTTGCGGCTGCTGTGTTCTTGTTTTTGACTTGTGTATTGGATAATGAAGAATAAATGCTTATGCTTCTTTTTAATCAATTCAGCTGAATGAAAATAGAGTTGGCATGACAATCCTTTGGCTCAGTAAGACAATCGGTAGGACTATCTTTAGAGCTAGCAAGACAATCAGAATGAACTAGCAAGACTTTCGGTATGACAATCAATTGTCATACCGATTGTCATAGTAGTTCAAACAGATTGTTTTTGCTGAATTAATAAGTGATTTTAATCTAATAATAATTCTGGTAAGACAATCAACTGAATTAGCATGACTTTCGGTATGACTATTGATTGTCATACCGATTGTCATACTAATACAATCAGTTGTCTTTTTGGAATTAAAACAGATTTTAACCAATTAAAAATTCTGAAAAACCTTAATATTAATTCTAAATTAATTAATCAATTAATTTAATTAATCAAATAAATTAATCTTTTGTAGATATAATTTATTTTCTTAATTAAATTATATGACTTAATTAATTAATAGAGAATTAATACTAATCTTGAGCAACATCAATTCTTCTGTATATCTTCTAAAAATCACTGAAATATATGAATCAATTCCACCACTTCAATGTTGACACTCGATGTACTGTCTGGTTCATGAGTGACTAACTTCCGTGACGTTTCTTCATGTCTTGACTTTGATACTTTGATTTTCTTCAGATTAAATCCTTGTAATTAATGATACTCTGACGAGATCTCTGTCACTTGATTAAATCCACGATCTTGATTTATATCACTGAGGCTTGATCAATTTCTTGAACTTCTTCCAGTGAATTAACTCCTCAAGTCTGTAGATGAACCTTATTTCTGAATCCTCTGACAGATGTTACTTTGCGAGATCTCTCTGACGGTCGATCCACTATTTACTTATTACATTCTTATTTGAGTTGAGTTGAATCCTCGAATATACAAATAGGCTATGACATATGACTTACAATCTCCCCCTATTTGTTTGTTAGACAATAACACACAAATACCTAGAGGATAACTCAACTAACAAATAAGAAAAAGATATAAAAAGAAATGCAAAGTAAATAGTAGAAAAGTTCTGGACTAGATTTAACATTTTCCAGATTCCAAGTAGATGTTCCTCTAGACTGAACATATCTTCAAGTAGTTCCATCTTCATTTGTACAACCACATTTCCTGTTGAGAATCCCATATCTCTCTTGCTTCTCCCCCTATGAGAATCAACTGATTAAAGAAGATCACCTTCGTTTACGACCTCTCCCGTACAATAGGATCCGCAGATAAAAGCTAATGGTACTCCCCTTTTGAAAACAGCTTCTTCCCTTACTAGAAAATCACCTTGTGTTTACCACCTCTCCCGTACAATAGGATCCGTAGTTACAAACAACAATGGTGTGGTGTAGTGTACATATGATCTTTTTCTTCCTCCCTGCTATTTCTCCCCCTTAGTTGAGGAATCCTCCAAACTATTACTTAAGCTTTTATCTCCCCCTTAGTGAAGGAATGTATGTCGTCGTTTGAAGAAGTTCTCATATTTCACTTGGTTGGAAAAGAAATAACAAGTAGTTTCTCTTTCTTCCTCACTGTGAGTGTGTGATTCTGTTTAGTGTACCTCACATGTGTTTCACTCTTCTCTCCACTCGTGTTTACACTCATTCTCACAAGTGTATCACTCTTCTCTCATAGCTCCATAATCCAGCTGTACCTGCAAGGAAAATCACCTGAGCCATCCTTAAGGAGGTCACAGGTGGTGCAATGGGAGTTCACAAATCCCCATCCTTGTTAAACTCGTCAGATGAATCTGAGTCATAATTTACAAGTTGCTAGTTTCCCTTTTAGGGTTCCAGATTTGAATTCTGGGAAGGTAAACAATGATCCAACGAATTTAGCATAACGATCAAAGTTCCCTTTTAATGTCTGTGAAGACATTTCCTTGTGACTCATCAGGTAATATCTGAGTCATTGTCAACAAGTTGCCGATCTGCGCCTATGTCAGATCCATTATCCGCAGATGCATCCAGGGGATTTAAGCCTGGGGAGGTAGACACTGACCACTGACATATGGCTTTTGGATCAGTATCCTCTCCTAACACCTGTAAAGGCAATTGGTCCATTAACGAACCTTGAACAATCGAATCTGACCTTAAAATGGTCGAAACTCTTGTTTCCGTCAACTCATCCTTTGTGTGTGTAACCTTTCCTTGTGCATCAAGAATTGTTTATGTTTGAAGTGGTGACACTACATTGGATACCTTGGCCGACAGGCAAATTTCAATAGACGCACCCTGTTGAGAGAATGAATCTAGTAACTGTTTTTGTGCCTTTTCAGCCATTACATCTTTTTGAGAAGATGTATGGGGGCTAGCAGTTGTCTCGGTTTAAATACTACTCATTTATGTAGGAGACAGAGCTACTGGGTTGACTTCAGAACCTTCCTTATGTGGTGCACTAAGGCACTATCTCCCTCACGCTCATTCATACTACATTTAGTGGTAAGAGAGTGTTGGTTGGTTCTGTTTTTGTGTTTGTCTTTACAGTCTGGGATAGATGTTGTGGGTTTTCAACCTCATGACTGTCAATGGAAGAAAGTCATTGGAGACTGAACCTGTAACACAGAACATATGGTAATAGAGAGAAAATGATTTACAATAGTGATTTCAAAAGATTTTACATGACATAAGAAATCACTAATGTAGAAAGAAGTTTGAGTTCAATGATAGCATTATCAATATATCACTGCACATATAAAACAATATGTTTGTGCCTAGTGATAGGATAGTTATTAATATGACGACTCTACTTATTCATATAAAACTGTAACTGCAGTTAGAGTGTCATACCATGTACTTGACGATTGCTTGAGCAGTATACTAGTTCATACCAACCTGAAGTGAGATTGTGAAGAAGAGATTGCATAGTCCAATAGATCTGCAACTGCAAAGTCCATGAACTGTGGTGCACTGACTTCCTCTTTTAACTCACCAACCAGGAGTACACTTGTACACATCTTACTAGAGTACAATTCCAAGTGTAATGTGCAGCAGGTGCCTGATATGTCGTAATATTCTCAAGTCTCGTCACTGGTGCTATATGTTAGATACTGCTTCCTGATAATAACCTAGCACAATATACAAAATTTCACTGATAACATATCCAGCTTGCAAACAGCCATATCCCTCAGATAAACCTTTGCTATTATCTCCAAAGATAACCATGGGGCCAGCTTTCTCAACCACATTTGATAGCAGGGCTCTATCTCCGGTCATATGTCTTGATGATCCACTGTCAAGAATCCACACTACCGGTTATACCTGTTTAATGCCCTACACTACAAATGGATTAGACCTTCTTCGGAACCCAAACTTGGTTGGGCCCGGCATACTTGTAGAATTGTCCTTTGTCAGGCAAAACAATTAATTTTAATTGTCTCAACTTTCTCAATGACTGAACATTTGACCTTGTAAACAGCCTTAACAAATTTCTGTTTAAGCTTAGGCACAAATGTCTCCTTTCTAGCCTTAGAAGGACTGGCAGTCTTAGACCTATCATGCTTCTTGTTATTCACATGCTGACGAGGAGTAGTCTTATCATTAGAAACATGCTTACCATTAAAATAAGCATACATCATATTAAAAGCACAAGACATACAATTAGAAACACCACATGCTTTATGAGAGTGATTAACAGCAGGCAATTTATGCATGGTAGACATGGCATTTTTGTTATCCAACTCATGTGTGTCTAAGTTAGTCTCAGTTGCTTTCACAACTTTGACTGGAACTTTCGACACACTTGACTTGGAAACAACCTTCTCATTAGCAAGATCTTCAGCACGTATTTCTTCTTGAATAACAGAAGAGGTCGCATCAAATGGTTCAGCAATTGATGGTTTATAGAGGGGTTCATCAATACCCTTAAGCACATGTGGTACTTCCCTCCCTTTAGCACAGACACGAGGAGGGGAGTTTATGCCTAATTCTCCAATAGCAACATTGTAATCATAACCTATTCCAGATGTTTGATTAACAGATTGCTTACTGTAGAACTCTTTAGCCTTCGAACAAGAATTGAAGTAGGCTCTAACCTTAGTCTCAAGACCGGTGATCTTGTCTTTGAGAATAGTTTCGAGTTTTCTATAACAGTCAACTCTATTCTCTAGAAAATATACTTGTTCTTTTAATTTGTCTTGATTAATGTGCACAAGTTTTAATTCATTGACCTCTTTCTCAAGGTCTGTGATCTATAAACTTAACAGTTCATTATCACGACGTGCACAATCTAAGTTACCTCTTAGATGATAAACCATTTCAGCATCATAAAGTTTTACCTCTATTCTTGATGATGAGGCTTTTCCATCAATAGCCATAAGAGCAAGATTTCCTTCATCTTCATCTTCACTGTCAGTATCATCCTAACTTCTTCCCTTTTCCAGATAAGCCCTTTCAGAGTTCTTTCTTACTTGCTTTGGCTGCCTACATTCTGTGGCAAAGTGTCCCAACTCATTGCAGTTATAGCATCTAATGGTGCTCCGATCAACCATCCCTGTTTTGTATCCACCACTGCTGGTGTTAGAGGATGAAGATCCACCTTTCTGGAATTTGTTGTAGTTGGACTTGTACTTAAGCTTGGGATTCCTCTTGAATCTGACATGGGAGAATCTCTTGACAATTTGGGCCATTGACTCGTCTTCCAATTGCTCCAGCTCTTCCAAGGAATAAAAATCATCACTTGATTGATTTGTAGTAGGAGGATCATATTCTGCTACTAACATATTTTCCTTAGCCTTGGAACACTGTACCATTCTCTCCAATTGTTGAGATTGCTGTTGTTGTTGACCTTCAGTTACAAGTGCAGTAGATGTGCTGACCATTCTATCTTTCCCGTAGACTTCCTTTTGCTGAATCTGCTCCAACTCATAGGTTTTCAACACACCATAGAGTCTATCCAAATAAATCTCACTCAGATCTCTAGCTTCTCTAATGGCAGTGATTCTATGTTCAAGATGAGTTGGCAGTGTTAAAAGAAACTTTTTGTTGACTTCCCTGATTGAATAATATTTCGCATTTATGTTCAGGTTGTTGATCAACGCATTGTACCTCTCAAACACTTCAGTAATTCCTTCTCCTAGATTTGATTTAAAATATTCATACTCAGAGGTTAGGATCTCCAACTTGTTCTCCCTAACTTCCTCTGTGCCTTCATTAATCACCTCAATAGTTTCCCACATGTGTTTGGAATTTTTACAGTTCATCACATGTCTGTTCATCAAGGGATCAAGGGAATCAATTAATATTAATTGAAGGCTGGCATCCAAGGAGGCTTCATCTTTTTCAGCAGGAGAAAAATCCTCAGGATCTTTAGGATAGGTTCTGGCTTTGGTGATCACAACATCATCTACTATCACCTCCGGTTCAATAACCATCGGAGTTCTTATCCCCTTCTTTAACAAGTTTAAATATTTGGGATTTGCCACTTGTAAAAATAAGAGCATCTTCTTCTTCCACATAATATAATTCTCTTTATCAAATTGTGGAATTTTAACGGTTCCAACTTTTTGTGAAGTCATTATGAATTTTTGAATGAATAAAAATTCAAGGAGTTGAAAAATCACAAAAGTCTAGGATCTTAATTTGTTCGTTAATCAGAAGGCTCTGATACCAATTGTTAGGTCCCAATGTGTTTGTAGAAGGGGGGTTGAATATAAACAGTACCGAATAATCGAATTAAATGCGGAATAAAAAATGTGAAACAAAATTCAAGTTAAATAAAAATATTATTAAACTTGAAAGGTGTTACAACAACTGTATCGATTACAAGGAATTAATCTCAAATTAATTATCACAAATCTAGAATAAATTCGACATGAACTTTTTCTATTTTTGTAATAAAAAGATTCAAATGCTAAACGCAATTTGAGATTAAGTTCTAGGGATTTTGTAAGTTCTAGGGATTTTGATCCGCTAGATTATTACACAAGAACAAGATAAAGATTTCTAGTTGATTGGATTTAACTTTACAATCTAGAAGTTGATCTTGAATAAAGCAGATGAAAATGAAATATTTGTTGCGGCTGCTGTGTTCTTGTTTTTGACTTGTGTATTGGATAATGAAGAATAAATGCTTATGCTTCTTTTTAATCAATTCAGCTGAATGAAAATAGAGCTGGCATGACAATCCTTTGGCTCAGTAAGACAATCGGTAGGACTATCTTTAGAGCTAGCAAGACAATCAGAATGAACTAGCAAGACTTTCGGTATGACAATCAATTGTCATACCGATTGTCATAGTAGTTCAAACAGATTGTTTTTGCTGAATTAATAAGTGATTTTAATCTAATAATAATTCTGGTAAGACAATCAACTGAATTAGCATGACTTTCGGTATGACTATTAATTGTCATACCGATTGTCATACTAATACAATCAGTTGTCTTTTTGGAATTAAAACAGATTTTAACCAATTAAAAATTCTGAAAAACCTTAATATTAATTCTAAATTAATTAATCAATTAATTTAATTAATCAAATAAATTAATCTTTTGTAGATATAATTTATTTTCTTAATTAAATTATATGACTTAATTAATTAATAGAGAATTAATACTAATCTTGAGCAACATCAATTCTTCTGTATATCTTCTAAAAATCACTGAAATATATGAATCAATTCCACCACTTCAATGTTGACACTCGATGTACTGTCTGGTTCATGAGTGACTAACTTCCGTGACGTTTCTTCATGTCTTGACTTTGATACTTTGATTTTCTTCAGATTAAATCCTTGTAATTAATGATACTCTGACGAGATCTCTGTCACTTGATTAAATCCACGATCTTGATTTATATCACTGAGGCTTGATCAATTTCTTGAACTTCTTCCAGTGAATTAACTCCTCAAGTCTGTAGATGAACCTTATTTCTGAATCCTCTGACAGATGTTACTTTGCGAGATCTCTCTGACGGTCGATCCACTATTTACTTATTACATTCTTATTTGAGTTGAGTTGAATCCTCGAATATACAAATAGGCTATGACATATGACTTACAATTAATAACCTCAATTTTTGCATGATCCAACTTAATACATTTACCAGACACAATATGCCCCAAAAATGCCACCTGCTCCAACCAGAAGTCATACTTTGAAAATTTTGCAAACAATTTCTTCTCTCTCGAAATTTCAAGTACAATAATGTAAATGCTCATCATGCTTATCTATGTTCTTAGAGTATATCAATATATCATCAATGATGACCATCACAAATTTATCCAAGTAATCATGAAAGACCTGATTCATTAAATTTATAAATACCGATGATGAATTCGTCAACCCAAAATACATCACAAGAATCTCATAATGACCATAACTAGTGTGAATTTCCCTATTCAGAATGTCTTATTCCCCAACTTGTAATTGATGGTAACACAATATCAAATGCACAATCTCATGGAACTATCCTTCTTCTTCACAAATAAAACAAAAGCACCCCACTGAGACACACTTATCTTGATAATCCCCTTATCTAATGACTTTTGCAACTGCTTTATTAAAACCCGCAACTCAAATGGTGTCATTTGATAAGGTGCCTTAGACATAGGATTAACACTTGTAACAAGTTCAATAGTAAACTCCACATCTGTATACGGTGGCAAACCTGGTAGCTCATTAGGAATCACATCCGCATATTCATTCACAATAGGAGAATCCTCAATACAAGACTCTTCCTTAGATGTGTCCTTCACAAAATCAAGGTAGCTATCTCAACTATTAGAAAAAAGTTTACTCACCTTTAAAGCTGAAATAATTTTAACATCTCCTTTTGGGTGAGACCCTTGATAAATAAATTCTAGTTTATCTACATCCCCAAAGATCACCCTTTTCTCCTGAGAAAAAATAATAACATGATGTTCACTTAACCAATCCATACCTAAGCTAATGTCAAAGTCATGCATCACCAAAGAAAGCAAGTCGACCTTACAGTTTTTAGTTCCAACAACTATCGGACACTCTCAGTACTCATAAATAATAACTGAAATTCTCCATCGAGGTAGCATAGACGCGCAACAATGTAATAATGAAAGTAAAATAATGTAATAATGAAAGTACAACAATAATATAACATGCAACGATAAAGAAACAACAGAATGGGTTGAACCATTATCAAAAAACACAAAAGCATAACATCTATCAATAAGAAGTGTTCCTGAAATAGTACCTGAATGAGCTGATGTTTGATTTTTAGTCAATACAAACACTCTGGTTGTAGGATTCTTTGACTCTCACCAACACAGCCAGCCCAACCTCCATCAGTGTTGCGTGATACTATATAATCATTTTTCATATATAACACGTTGCCATACAAGAAAAAGCTCCAGTTTATCTATAACAAGCTCTCCACAGTTGATGTCCACCACATGTAGCACATGGAACCACTAGAATCATATTTGGGTTTTCCCCATTCATTAAGTAACGACTTTGTCCTTGTAGGCTGTATCCATTGCTGAAACTTCTGATTCTGACCACCATATTGATTTTGACTATAAGTTGACCGACCCCCCATAGTATAATTATGTCACGCCACTGTCCCTGCTAACTAGACCTCCATACCACTGTCTACCCTTGTACAAAACCCTAATTGTGTCTAACCTTTTTTGAACCACTATCACTCCTAAAAGTCTTAAAATCTATGAGTTTTTTCATAACATCCTGAGTTGCATCAGCCGCCTCTGCCACACTCTCAAATTTAAAAGAAACAATGGAACCTCTCAGAAAGAATTTCAACCCCCATTTAAATTTTTCAGCCTGTTGTACAGTAGTTTCTGTAAACGTCCCAACAAATCTAGTCAACCTAATAAACCTCTCCATGTAGTTGTTGAATGGCATTTATGACACTTTATAATACACTAATAAGCTTTGAATTGATGCATTTGTACTCAAGTTGTTAAGTGTTTTAACGTATTTTCGAGTGTTTTTGCATTTCATGCATTATTTAGGTAATCAGATGAATTAGCATTATTTTGGTGCTAATTTGGTGTCAAGGTGGTGTTGGAATAAAAGCTTGTTGAAATCCAGATCGAAGCTGTAAGAAAAATGAAGAAAATAAATTATGGTAGAAGCCCAACGCGCCCGCGCTGATCAAGCGCGCGTCAACGCTCGAAGTACAGAAAGCCGGCGTGCCCGCGCTGATCAAGCGCGCGGCCGCGCCGTGTCGCAATGACAGATTCATGTTTCTACTTGGTTTCTGAGAGAAAGAATTCTACACTGCATGGGGCTGTTATATAAACATCTTTAGGTCATTTTTAATCAAAATAATCAAGCTATAATAAAAGATATATCATGCCAGAGACATATCAAGGAGAGCCGTAAGAAGACCGTATTAGCACGATTCAACGAAGATGAAGAAAACCTTGTTTTTACTTGTGAACCTTTGTTTTAAGTTGTATTTGGATGCTAGTTTTCTTACTTGTGAACCTTAATCTTGTTTTGTACTTGGTTTCATTTATTCGTTATAAAGACTACGTTTGTTATACCATGCTTTCATCGGAACCCACGTTGATGATGAGTCCGATTATGGGCTAATCGTTGTCGTGGGGTTCTAGCGGATTTATTTATGAATTTATTTAGTTAATTTATTTTGGTGCTTTAGTGTGTGGTGATTGTGTGATAACCTGGTACTGGTTGTGCGTATTCGTCTTATGAGTGTCGCGAACTTATGAGATAGAGTGTTAATTCTTAATGAAGTGAAAGTGAATTTAAGGATTTAGAACTTGCCATGCTAGCATAGGTTCATGTATTTGTTATGCATGATTTGTAGGTAATTTTAACCATCTTACTTGTCCTGTGTAATCAAGATAGATAACTTGTGCTTAAACCGTTATGTTGTCAAATTCTATAGACATATATGGTCTCAATATAATCGGTGTCTATTCAGCTTCTATCTCTTTTGTGGATGTCTGGTAGTATGGTACTCATGCAATAAAAGTTGGCGTTTATTAGTTTCGTGATTATCTGATTAGTGTCATCATCATTGCATGCTAAGGTTGAGAACAATAAGGCTATTGAATGAAGTATTTAATGAAGTTAGAATTCCATATTTGTCATATATATTATTTCAACCAATGTTAATCTCGTAGTTATAATTGTTAGTTAATTCTTAGTATAAACAACCTCAATTTGTTATGTCTTAGCATTGGATAATAACCATACACTGTTGCCTAAGTGCATGAATTAATTAGTTAACCAATACAGTCTCTATGGGAACGAACTAGAAAAGATTCTATACTACTTGCGAACTCGTATACTTGCGTGTATTATTAGCGCGTGTTTAACGACTAACAGTAGTCAGCAATGCTCTCATCACGGTTCTGCTCAATAGAATGAATCTCCCTCAAATAATCGTCCCTATCAGCATTAGAAAAATATTGCTCATAGAACACCTCCTTGAATATATTTCATTCCAAAGCCTCTATAGATTATTTCCCTCTAGTAGCTTTCACTTCTCTCCACCACCTCTGAGCATCCCTTCCATTTTGTACACATCCAACCTGACCTTCTGAATCTCATCACAACTTAATGCATGCATCAAATATCTTCTCTAGATAAATAAGCTAATTTTCAGCATCACTAGGAGTCGGTGCGGAACTAAAACAGCCCGGTTCCTGCTTCACAAACCTCTCCAACCATGCAAATGGTTCAAATGATGACCCTGACCGTCCTGATTCTTATCGTCTGGCCATTCTGATGTCCCTAGTCATTCTGGTCTTCTTGATTTGCTAAGCTTGATGTACAGCCTGAGCTACTGCTTGCTCTATCATCACAATTAGCTTAGTTGGATCAGTGTTAAGTGGATCACGTGTATCTGCATTATAAGATAACGAACAAATTAAGGTTACAAGAATATATAAGATGAAATGATTACAAACATAAATCACAATGATGAAGTAGAAAGAAATGATAGAATAGCGAAATAAAATGAATCTAAATAGAATAGACATCCTATAATCTACCCAAACTCACAAGTCAACCTAAGCAGATTTTCTACAAGAAAGAATATGGGTTCCAATATCATTTTTTAACATGGTGCTTCCTAAAATAAAAAGGGATATTATTTGTTACCCATTAACCTGCAAACAAAACATTATACTAACATCTAAACAGTTTAAAAATCTTCGACGTAATATTAAATTTCCAAACAGTTTAAATCATAATATATATATATATAACAAATGAATGAATAACAAATATGACAAATGAACATTTACAGTTTATGAATTGGTACTACATAAGAAAATAATAAAGCAGGATTGTTACTACGTAGTGCCACAAAGGCTTTTGGTGGTCTTATTGGCGCATCACGGTGGGGTCTTCGACTGGGGTGAAGTCGTAATAAGGTAGCCGTAGGGGAACCTGTGGCTGGATTGAATCCTTCGCGATGGAAATGCCCTCTTCCCCCAACCGGGGGCTAGCTTGCTTCCACTGGTGGCGGGCGGGCGAGTCACAAAATAAAAGAGTTCCATTTTCCTTCTTGTTCATCAATCGGAAATCAAGACAAACCGGGCACTACGGTGAGACGTGAAAACAACCGATCCCATTCCGACCTCGATATGGCTTTTTTTTCTTTTTCTTATGAGGTCGTGGTTGGCTAAACGGATCTCCCCTGTACTATAACAGGGTCAGCACCTCCTTTTGAGGTTGGTGTCCGAGCTTTCGGCCCAGCTTTCTTCGATCGTATGCCACGAACTATGTCTTAGATACGCCAGGGTCGAGGGGGCAGATATTGAATACTTCCCTGGTGCCTTGGGCCAGAGGCGAATCAGTTCACGGTCCGTAGGACCAACACCATTCGAAGGTGGGTGGCCCGCCCCACCCAGAACAATCATGTTTGACTGGGGCCACCCACCTTCGAATGGTGTTGGTCCTACCATTTGTGAACGGATTCGCCTCTGGGCACGTCAGAATGGAATTTGATGTGCCGGGGTTGCCCGAAGGGCTATCTGATCCGATCAACTGCGTAAGCCGTAGCGCGCTAGCGCGCATATTCTTGCGTGTGAGCCGAGTGACGTAGGTGCATAAGAGTACTTCGTGCCACAACCATCTCTTTTTTATAGGTTTTACGGACCGATGCCTGCTGCTTTATCTGGGAGAAAAGAATCATAGATATGCCGGTCATTAGAAGGAAGAACCTCCATAAAAAGATTCCTCGTGTATCAGTCACATGATTTTAAAATCTCATTATACCATATTAAAAGGTCATTTAACAGAGTATCTAGTTGGTTGTCCAAACATATGATTTATGCATGTATGTATTATCTAGTATACCCCATCCAAGATAATATACCAATTTGTATTTGTTACTAGTTTCATTCAACTTCAATAGAAGTATAGCCATATCCCATAGTAATCTATACTATATTATTATAAGCGAAACATGGTTTCGTTTGGTCGGTTGGTTACCACTTCCTAAAAAATATGTTAACACCTTCCAAAAAAAGTTTAAACAAATATTATTTAATCAAAATAAATAAATCAAGTATCTCATATAACTACAAACTCTATGAATTATAATCCAGTTTGATAGTTTGATATTTAAGAGCACTTAACTTCTTTCTTAGTAGGAAATCAAACACTTCCAAAATTAATTTTATTAATTCAAATTATAATATAATAAAAAACAATATCAAATCATCCATATATACTTATGTTCAAAACTCCCACTTTCGTATAGGCCCTACACCCGCCATATAGATTGCAGAAGAAGAAAAGACTTTTTAAAATTTTAACTAAAGAAATTTTGAATCCTTCAATAATATATAATACATAAAAAATAATACGTAAATATTTTAATTTTATTAATTTCAATAATATATAACCATTATTTTTATAATTTAGTTTTACGAAATAACAAAATAATAAAATTACAAATATTATAATCAGTCCGTGCATCGCACGGGTTATAGGCTAGTAATAATTAGGTGAATACTTGGATTAACTAAGCCGAGACGTTGAATTGAGAACTTACAAATAATTTTTTCCCATTGTATTATTTTCTTAACATTTATATTGACAACCGTGTATCGAACAAATATAATTCATCGTGATAAGTAAATAAATTTTTTTCTGTCCGAGAGGTTTAATTTTTACCTTATATTATTCAAATGATGGGATTCCTTGGATTATCTTTAATAGAAGTTGAGCTAAGATATAAAAAGAATAAGAATAGGGGTTTTGGTTGAAAAGGCGATAACATAAGAACTAAGAGGTGGTCTAGAAATTTTGACATTTATCTATCTTTTTTTTTGATAACTCTGAACCCTCGCCTCTATTTCTGTTGTTGTTCCGCTCGCTCCGATCTTCGAAAACAAGATTTTGTTTTTATGCCCTTAAGGAAAAAAAATAGTTGAAGTCTCTGTTATAAAAATCGGGCGATTTTTCAAAAATCGCCGATAAATCGCTCAAAAATCTGTTAAAAATATTTGTCTGATTTGACCGATTTCCGATAAATCGCCGATTAATCATCCAATTTCTTAAAAATCATCCGATAAATCGTAAATCAGTATCTCAACCGAATAGTTCTGATTTCCGAAATCTGTAACACTGGTTGAAGTATAAATAGCCTCCTAACTCGCCCATTTGGTTTAAAATATTAAGAACTCAATTTTTAATGAAAAAAGCCTCAAATATCACTATTTTGAGATAAATGACTCTCAATTTTACTTTCTAAAATTATGTCCCTAGATGTCACTTCAATCCAACTTCTCAATTTACGTTTTCTTAAATAATTAAAACACAACTTCGGTTGACGTTTTTGTTTTTTGTGTTTTTTCTAATTAATTACATAACTTAAATTCACGTTTTGAGCCTCATAAACCACACTTGATATTACGTTTTTAGCAATAAAACATAACTTAAAATATGTTTTCATTAGTTTTTACTAATATTTTAATTTTCTAAACTTTTTTATTGGATTTCAAAAATATTAACTTTAAAATTAATTTTTTAAAAATCAAGCGAGGGCTCTAATTCAATAATTTTTAATTTTTAGGGTTCAATGATCCCCTTTTTTAGATTTTAAAAATATTAAAAAGTTGAACAATAACAAATCTAATTTAACAATTTTTAATATTTTAGGATTCATTAGTCCCCTTTAGGTTTTAGAAATATTAAAAAAAATACACGAGGGTTTAGGATTTAGGGTATAGGGTATTTAGGTCCTAAATTCTAGAGTTTAAACCCTAATTTAATATAGGATTTTGGGTTTATTAATTTTTAATTTGGGTTTTAAAAAAATTAAATTATTTATATATAATAATAGAATACGAATAAAACACCCCTTATCATATAACTTTAAAATTTAAAAGATAACATTATTTACCATTTTAGGTAAAAGAAAATAAAAAAGAAGTGAAAAAAAAAGTTTGAAAACGCGAATACATGTCTCGTTTAAATTGAAAACCAAACATGGAATTCCTTTTTGGCCTTAAAATCAAACCTCAGATTACATTTACCTTATTAGAAAATAATTAAAAATATATAATAACGGAAGACGCAATAGCTTTTTCCCATCTTTTTTTAACGGCACACACATCTTTATTTTGGAATGACATTTTGGACCATTCTTTTACAAAATGACATTTCATTCTCCCCATGTAGTGATATTAGAGCCCAAATTTTTGTTTAAATATGATTTAAATTTTAGTTCCTCTCTTTGTATAAAAAACAAAATAATGAAATTTTTATTCAAATTATTGTTATTATTATTATTATTATTATTATTATTATTATTATTATTATTAATTCTTAACCATGCGAAGCAGGGACCAAGAATAAAAATTCAAAGTATTATTTACATAGAATTAAACCTCATAATCCTATAACCTCGTGCAAAACATGGATCAAAATTAAAATATTACTATAAAATGTTAATTTAGAACTTTTAAAAAATTAAACCTATATTATAAGGATGTATGATATATTAAAAATTCAAATCATTATTTGTACTGAATTAACTTCATAACCCCATGCAAAACACGGATCGAAATTAAATATTAATATTGAATATTAAATTAGCATGTGTAAAAAATTGAACGTGATTAAATGTATAATATATAAATGCTATTAAATTTCAAGTGTTGATAAGAAATTTCACGTCTTGCACACATATTTATTTTACTTGTTATAAAATTCTAACATGTTATCTTAATTAATAATAGAATTTGTGAAACAAATTGTATAATTTTTGGAGTAACCAAATATCTTTGTTATTTTAGTTCATTTAATAATACTTAATATTACTTGATAATTATTGATATATTTTTTCAATTTAAAAGTAAATAGATGTTATTTTAATTCTATATAATTAAATTTAAATATGATTCATAAATTATATTTTTAAAAAAATTAATTTAAAAGTAAATAGATGTCTTTCAATTTAGAAGTATATAGATGTTAGTTTTTCGGTGGACATTAATTAAAAGAAGCTGAAGTCGGTGGAGAAATAGAGCTATAGTTAGGCTTTAATTAATTAATAATTTAATTTAAAAATAACTACATAGGGATCAAAATAATAATTATATAGTGACTAACAAAATTTGGTACTATAATAATTTGGTACTTTTTGTTGTGGAGTAAAAACTAGAGTGTGTTGGTATTTAATGTTAAAATTCGTGAGTTTCGAGCTTTAATGGCTACTCTTGCGTTCGGGACTATCGATCCTTGCAAGATACCTATGTATCTCTGTGTTGTAGAGAATTAAGCCAAAAACGTAGTACTAGGTTGAGGGGTAGAGCCCTTTATACAGAGGTGAGTCTAGGATTAGACTTGTGTTGGGGAGACTTGGTGGATCTCCAACTTAGATGGTGGTTAGGAGTCCTATAAGGGAAGGAACTCCAGAACCTTCTGTGTAGGACTTTATGTTCATTTAGGAAAGTCCATTTAGAACACATGTCTCTGCTCTTTCAGCCATATTGGGCCTAGTCCGCGAACAGCTTGTGTTCGTGGACCTTGACGACTTATGTTGGTCGATCTTGTCTACATGGGCCGTCTTGAGTCTGCTACGAGTTTGGACCAGACAGGTCAGTACTGTACTTCAGGAAAGAAACTCAAGTATAATTAATATGACATTTAATGTGTCTTTAGAAGGTATTTTCTATCCATATCATTTTCTCCCCAACTTCCGGGAATACTGCTCGAATTTTCGTGAAAGTTATAATGGCCTTTTCGCGACTCGGGGTACTTTTGGCCCTTCTCGGGTATCGGCCCTTCATGGGTATCGTCCCTTCATGGGTATTGTCGTATTATCGTAAAGTATGGAGCGAGCTACACGTTTACAATGACTTATTAGTGTGAGTATACACACTTAAGGCCTTTGTCCAGGCTATTTAGATAGTGTTCAACACTAAACGGTTCTAATTGGGACTAAAAGGCGAGCATTTATCACCCCTTAACCTTCGTCAAGGTCAATTATAGGGTGAAAGTTGCTAACTGACCTTAATCGGGGCTAATTTCCATGTACAAGCTGCTAACCAGGCTTAAAAGAGCCTAATTTTAAACTAGAATACACTAACTGGCCTTAATCGAGGCTAATCTTCCCTAAACGGGGCTAATCATGACTAATCAGCATGCATAAGACACTAATTATTCCTAATTCATACTAATCACAAGAGTGAATAGGTTAAATGGCCCTAATTTGGGCTAAATTCATCATACGAATCACTAATTCCCCCTCGTTTGGGTTAATTATGCTTAATATACACTAATCGGCCCTAATGTGGGCTAAAATTCACTAATCGGCCCTAACCGGGGTTTAATCCTAAAATCCTGAAAATTTAAAAAAAAATTGATTTTTTTCTGATTTTTTCCATTTTAAAAAAAAAATTGAAAAATTTCCGCATGGGGGTCGTCGAGGCCAAGAAGGACCTCCTGCTGCAGGAGGCTCTACTCGACCACATGCCCTCAAATGTGGGATTCTAGGCCTAGGGAGGTCGGCCACCTCCTGGTTGGCCAGGGGCAGGTCCTCTTGTCCCTGGTTGGCCAAGGGTGTACGCTCCAATTTTTTTTTTGTAAAACCTTCTACTCAGATTCAAGTCTTTCACACATTTTCCATGCTCTTCTTTCTCTTGGTTTTCCATGAAATTAATCTCATGGTTGCCCTAGAGCTCTTCATGACTCTGCTACGCCTGTTTCAGTGAACATTTTGTACTCATTCGATCGAACATTCTATACTTGTTCTTACTGAGCGTTCTGTGTTCTAGAATTTGTTCTTATAGGAAAGTCTATACTTTACTAAGCTTGTCCAAACTTGCTATGTATGATGTTTTGTACTCCAACAGACTCATTCTCGTATACGTTCTAGTCTTCACGAAACTTAGCTCCACTGGGAGTTATCATTTTCAAGAAATCTTCAACAGACTTCTCAGGGGGTTGTCCGGAACAATTTCAGAAGGCCTTAGGGCTCTCTTACAGGAGCTCCTGGTCGGCCAGAAGGCCCCAATTATAGCCAGGTCGGCCAGGAGTGGTCTTCATAGGCCTTGGCCACTCTCAGTGAGGTCTGATCAGTCGGGAGGAAAAGTTCTCTGAATCCTTCACGGTGAACGCTTTACTCTTCATGAAACATCTTTCCGTGAATCCTCTGGTCTTCACGGAGCTTGTTCTCGCTGGCATTCTGATCTTTATGAATTTCGTTCTCGTGGACGTCCTAGCCTTCACGAAACTTGTTTCCCTCGGGGGTCAACCCCTTTTTATGAAATTTCTTAAGGGAGCTACCAGAACAACTTTGGAAAGCCTCAGGGCTCTCTATCAAAGGCTCTTGGTCGGCCATATGGCCTCCAATTATTTCCTGGTGGGCCAGGGCTAGTCTTATGGACTTAAGGCCCGCCGGGCTCCCCTATAGAGGCTCCTGGTCGGCCATATGGCCTTCATTTGTTGCCTGGTCGGCCAGGAGTGGTCTTAACGGACTATGAGGCCCTCCGGGGTCTCCTATAGAGGCTCTTGGTTGGCCATATGACCTTCATTTGTTGCCTGGTCGGCCAGGAGTGGTATTAAATGGATTTTGAGGCCCTCCGGGCTGTCATACAGAGGCTCCTGATCGGCTAAAAGGCCTCAATTGTTGTCTAGTC
Organism: Apium graveolens; assembly: GCF_009905375.1. NCBI lineage: Eukaryota > Viridiplantae > Streptophyta > Magnoliopsida > Apiales > Apiaceae > Apium > Apium graveolens. The sequence goes on from NC_133654.1 coordinate 202,747,076, forward strand.
GGCCAGGGCTACTTTTGAGGTAGACTGTGGCCCTCCGGGCTCTCCTACAGGGTAGTCTGATCTGTCGTGAGGAGAACATTATGTTCTAGCACTCGTGAGCACCCTGGCCTTCACGAAATTTATTTAGCTGAAAAGCCAATCTTGTTTTAACTTCTATAAGTTTTTCTAATCATGGTGATTACCATAATCAGCTCTTAGCAAAGACTGATGACTTATGCTTAGTCTCAGCCATGCTATTTCCGGAAGACTGATACGGAAAGCTATGTTCTGCATCGCTTTATTTATTTATTATGTCGTCCTTTCCCTCTTTTCGACCATTTTTTATCCACCATTTTCGGTGTTCTTTCGAGAAGTACCTGCTAACGCGAACTAGGAAGAGTTACGACATGTTGCAGTAGGTAGCTCTTTTCCTATAAAAGAAGATGAGAAGTGTTCATTTCCATTCACACTTTCATCGTTCAACTTCTCAAATTCTCAAACTCTCTCAAGCTCTTCAAAAATGTCTAGTGGACAAGGTCCTAGAAAGTTCTCTTTCTCCCAGAACGAAGCTATGCACAAGAGGGTTACTCTTCGCTCTCTGCAAGGTATTACTCTCGTTTCTCCTTTCTCTATTAACCGTTGTGACGCCCTCAATCTCGGGGTTAAGAAATGAGGACCCACACATCATTAAACTATCATTAAATAAGCATAAACCCCGATTAACTATTAACAGGATCTAAACAGGATTAAGTTTGAGACAAGATATAACTACCAACCAGCAAGTATTATTACAACCGAAAATATAATATTAAATTCATACAATCGATTCCGACTTGGAACCGACAGATAACCCATTATATCTTTAAAGCTTTCCAACTATAGCGCTTGCTCACACATCCTGTACTACCTGCTCTGGCATCTAGAAGCTTACGACACGGTAGGGGCCAGCAGGTATGCTTTTATGAGCAGTGCGCCTAAGTCTAGCCATCCTCTTACTTAACTTCCATGGTTAGTACAAAGCAAAATATATGAGCACAAAAAGCTCAGCAAGTAACTATATGACAGTTCTATGATGCAGCAATAAAAATATCAAAATAAATCTTGAGACATTCTACTTTAAATCTCTAGGTGGCAGATTTCCATTTCTGGCTATGAAAGGGTTATAAAGAAAGATTTGGGCTTTCAGGGATCAAGGCTCAAGATAGGGTGAAATTCGACATTTATCACAAATTATTAGCACGATCTCACTGGATCTTTCAAGTGAAAAGCAAGAATCTATTCAACTCTGGGAATCAATTTTATGATTTATAACAATATCAGAGATAAGAATCAGGGTTCTCAAAGCTATATGCTAAATAATAACACAATTAACTCATCTCAATACATTTTAAATCATTTCATTTTCAAGGAAGCAATTGCTAAGGAAATGGATTCAATTTCTCTTTATAAAGTGATAGGGAACCCTTGATTGGACTACTTTAAGTTTCATAAATAATAATACGGGTGATCATCCCGTACCGACCTCCATCTGGACGTTAAGGTACCTATGGAATAATTTTAGCCTTTAATTGGGCTAGCCCCGCTAGCCTCTTATATGACTGGACTAGTCCCACTAGTCTCTTACGTCTTAATCCAATCCATCAAGAATTCTTTTTGGAAAACCTTGTGTTGAAAAAGAAAGGTTTGACTAAGTTAATTTTATCATTGCCAAGAATATTAAATCATTTAGACTCTTTCAAGTCTAAAATCATTCTTAAGTTCAATTCAAGAATTCAAAAGAAGTAAACGGATCAAAGGTAAGCAAGGATTAATACTAAGGATCTTGATCAAATGATAAACAAGGTATACAAGTTAGGGAATCAAAACAGTTCTAAGGATCATTACAGAATAAGGTATACAAAGGAATGAAGGATTTAGGTTGATTGAAACATTACGCAAGGGAGTTCATAAAGGTTCTTATAGGGTTTACGAGAAATTCTAGGTATCAAAAGGAATCAGCAGATAATAAGAATATGAATCAACAGGGTTGCTATAAAGGTTTGAACAATAACCATATCAATCATTACAAGGTCAGTATCAAGGTGTTCCAGGGGATCAATGACAGGTATAGCACAAGTATCAATATCAGGGTTCAAGAATCAATAACAGGTTATCATAAGTGTTATAAAAGATCATTACTCTATCATGGCATCATCAATATCCTCTTTATAATCAGTTTATACAAGTAGGCAAAGTTACTTGCCTGAATTCGTTTTCTTGCTTTATGGGGTTTGAGCTACTGCCACCTAGAATACATTTCCCTTTCCTAGCATGAATGCCTTCACGATCCGGATCTACAATCCAAAAATCAAAACCCTAATTAGATTCCCACTCGACGTTCCTGGAATGTTTAACAATTACCCCAATTCGTTTTAACGCTTAACTCATATATACGAGTATAATCACAATTATATACACATAGCACTTAATACAATATATTTTCATACTTGTACTCCACACTTTGGCAAATAATCACCTTTCATATGACTCGATGACAAAACAACTCAATCCTTTCCTTTTTATCCAAAAATTCGAACTAAAGTCATATATTAAACCAATCAATTTCCTAATATCTTGACATGCATTCACTTAACTAGACTCTAGAATCAAATCAACCAAATAACTTGAATCAATCCCTTTTAACAACCATGATCCTCACGGCTTTTCACAAAACACAAACAATAAATCAAATATCGACAAACAACCCTTTTAAACCCTTGTTCTTTTTACTAAAGCCAATTCAATACCTATACTAATTCACGACAACTTATCTTTTAACCATTTTTAAACCTAAATAGTTATATGCAAAGCTATAACTTGACATGCATTTGACATTTCATCCAAAACTAAATCAAATTCATCTCTACAATCCATTTAAACACATAATTCAACTTAATTTCTTAAGAACAATCAAGTACATTTAAAATTTCAAGAACCATAACATGCATGTACCAATTTGAGTCTTTGAACTACCAATTAATCTAATAATCCAATAATTTCTAAGAATAAACATCAACAAGTCATTTTCATCAATAAAAATCAATTTGATTCTTTCAAAAATCAAGAACTCATTCTGGTTTAAAGGAATCTTCACATGCAAACACCAAAAATTTAGTTTGAGGATTCTAGAGCTCAGTTTTAACATAATCACTCACCACCTATTTACCGGTGGTGGTGGCTTCACGGTGCTGCCCTACTCGGGGGTTTCCAACCCAAACCACCCATTTTTACATCAAAAACAAGCATGCAATCATGTATTATCATTCAAAACTATTTGAAAGTCAAAAACCCTTTTTATTTTCATCAAAACCGAACCAAAACCACATAACCCAACTTTGGATTTTTCCAAAACTTTGGAGATAGTAACATGCATCTACATATCTGAATAGAGAAAGCAAAATTTTGCATATTCATGGTTTTATAATCGAAAAATGATGAAGAATGGAGGAGATATTGGAGAGGGAGAGAGAGAGTGAGAGAGAAGAGAGAGTTTGGCGGTGATGAAAGAAAAAGAAGGGGGTGGGGGTGTGGGGATATATAACTACCAAGGAAGGGTAGTTTGGTAATTTGGTTAAATGAATTTCTGAATTTTCTTTTATTCTTACTCAAAAACGAATTTAATTAATACACAACCCTCTCAAAAAAGATGAAAATGTTACGAATAACAATTTTAGAATATAGATCTCGAAATTAGCTTTCTAGACATATTTTTAAAATAATTTTTTGAGCGTACGATTTATTTTATATGAATTTTACAAGATTACGCTCAAAATAGAATTATAACTCGATAAAATCATTTTAAAATACACCGATCACCAAATAATTTCATCTATCATTTCTAGAAAGTCTTTAGGACTATTTTGAAGATAACAAAACAAATTTCACGCCTTGACCATACTCGGATAATTTAATAAAAATATATGAACGTCCAATAAACCTTATTTTAAATCAAATACATCCCTTAAAATCATGTAAAAATATCCAGATCACATAATCATGCAAATTATCATGCAATAACACATACTCATATATCACGACTCACATTGTAGCACATTCAATCATAAAAGTTTTCCCTTTTTATTCATATTCACTATTCGCGTAACGGGACGCGTCTTGTTTGACGGCCCGACGCTGAGCGTTTCCACTTATGCTTCACAATCATTCTTTTTATATCAACTGACACATCACTGGAATATAATACTCACTTAAACATTCATTTTCACATAAATCCACAATTAGAACATAAAATTATATTTTATTTATTTAATCACGTCGCGAAATTCCGAGTCGCTACAATCTACCCCTTAAAAGGATTCTATCCTCAAAATCTAGTCGAAACAAATATATGGGGATATTTCTCTTGCATTTCACTCTCTAATTCCCAAGTGGATTCCTCTATCTTAGGATTTCTCCATAATACTCTAACTAAAGGTACAACTTTATCTCTGAGCATCTTCTCTTTTCGATCTAAAATTGGAACGGGTTGTTCGACGTAAAACAGGTCTTGCTGAATTTCCACTGGTTCCAATTCGATCACATGTCTTGCATCAACATTATATTTATTAAGAAGAGAAACGTGAAATACGTTATGAAGATGTTGCATCTGTGGAGGTAACGTTAACTCATAAGCCACTTTCCCGACTTGTTTAAGTACTTCAAATGGTCCAATATACCTGGAACTCAGCTTTCCTTTCTTCCTGAATCTGGATAACCCTTTCCACGGAGATATCTTTAACAACACTTTTTTCTCCGGGCTCAAATTGCATATCTTTCTGATCTTGATCCGCGTATTTCTTTATCGATCTTGAGCAGCAATTAACCTTTTACGAATCACTTCCACTTTCTCTTTCATTTATTGAACTAGCTCTGGGCCAATCAGATTGCGCTCACCAATCTCGTCCCAATATTTAGGGGATCTGCATTTTCTTCAATACAACGCTTCATAGGGCGGCATGCTAATACTCGCGTGATAACTATTGTTGTAGGACAACTCAATCAATGGCAAATGATCATCCCAATTTCCTTTGAAATCCAATGCAAATGTTCTCAACATATCCTCGATCGTTTGAATTATCCTTTCACTTTGTCCGTCAGTCTGCGGATGATACGCCGTGCTCATTTTTAATTTAGTCCCCAAATGATCATGAAATTGTCGCCAAAATCTCGAGTTAAATCTCGGATCTCTATCGGACACGATAGACACTGGAACTCCGTGACACATCATGATCTCGTCCAAATACATTTTTACCAACTTTTCCAATGAAAATCTCTCGTAGATAGGTAAGAATTGTGCTGATTTTGTCAATCGATCGACTATCACCCAAATCGCATCATGATTAGACTTGGTCTTTGGCAATCCTATCACGAAATCCATCGCGATATGTTTCTATTTCCATTCAGGTATATCTAGGGGCTGAAGTAGTCCACTCGGCCGCTGATGTTCTGCTTTGACTCTTTGGCACGTATAGCATTTACTTATCTATTCCACGATTTTCTTTTTCATGTTTGTCCACCAATAACTTTCCTTTAAGTCCTTATACATCTTTGTACTTCCAGGGTGTATTGAAAATCTGGAGTTAAGCGCTTCGTGCAAGATCTCATGCTTTAGCTCCACAATGTTAGGTATCCAAATACGTGATTTAACGCGATATATTCCTTTTTCATCTTTTTGAGCTCTAACTTCCTCTCCTGTCAACTTATCATTCTCGTGGTTCATTACTTATTCTTGACAACATCAAATCTTTTCCAAAATTTCTGGTTGAAATGGCATTGCATACATGGCTCCTCTTCCGAACTCTGGAATCTGCACTTCTATTTCCAACTTTTCAAAATCCTTGATCAATTCCTCTGATGAAGTTAACATATTCAATCTTTCTTTGCGGCTTAATGCATCTGCTACCACATTTGGTTTCCCGGGATGATAACTAATCGTACAGTCATAATCTTTGATCAATTCTAACCACCTTTTTTGTCTCATATTCAACTCTTTCTGTGGAAAAATATACTTTAAACTCTTATGATCCGTATGGATCTCACACTTTTCTCCATATAAGTAATGCCTCCATATTTTAAGAGCAAACACAATCGCTGCTAATTCCAAATCATGCATGGGATACTTATGTTCATGTGGCTTTAGTTGCCTTGACGTATATGCTATTACTTTCTCGTATTGCATTAACACACATCTTAACCCTTTATACGAAGCATCGCTAAAGATCACAAACTCTCCTTTTTCATCTGGTAGCACTAAAACTGGGGCGGTTACCAATCTCTTCTTCAACTCTTGAAAACTTTCTTCGCATTTATCTATCCACATAAACTTCCCGTTCTTCCTTGTCAACTTAGTCAATGAAACAACAATGTTGGAGAAATCTTGCACAAATCTTCTATAGTATCCTGCTAATCCCAGAAAACTTATGACCTTCATAGGACTCTTGGGCCTTTTCCAATTCATCACAACTTCTATCTTGGCTGGGTCCACTTTAATACCTTCACTAGTAACTACATGTCTAAGAAACTGAACTTCTTACAACCAAAACTCGCACATTGAAAACTTGGCATATAACTTTTCTTTTCTCAAAACCTCTAAAGAAATACTCAAATATTCTATATGGTCTTCCTCCATCTTGGAATATATTAAAATATCGTCGATAAATACTATAACGAACTTATCCAAATACTGCTTGAAAACTATATTCATAAGATCCATAAATGCTGCTGGCATGTTCGTCAACCCAAATGCCATTACCAAAAACTCATTGTGTCCATACCTCGTTCAAAACGCCGTCTTGGGTATATCTTCCGCTTTAATCTTCAGCTGATGATACCCGGATCTTAAATCAATCTTTGAAAAATAAGTAGCTCCTTTTAACTGATCAAACAAGTCATCGATTCGCAGTAGAGGGTGCTTATTCTTAATCATCAACTTATTCAATTCACGATGATCAATGCACAGCCTCATACTTCCGTCTTTCTTCTTCACAAATAACACCGGTGCACCCCACGGGGATACACTTGGGCGTATTACTCCTTTATCCAACAATTCTTGCAATTACATTGCTAATTCCTTCATCTCAATGGGCGTCATTCGATAGCGAGCTTTCGATACTGGTTCCGTTCCAGGAGCCAAATCAATCGTAAACTCGATCTCTCGGTCCGGAGGTAGTTCAGGTAATTCATCTGGAAACACATCGGGAAAATCTCTTACTACTGGAATATCCTCAATCCTTACGGATTATTTCTCTATATCTTTGATATGAGCCAAATAAGCTTCGCATCCTTGACGTAACAATCTCCTCGTCTGAATAGCCGTTAGAAAATTCTTTTTTTGTCTGTTTCCCTTGAATACCACTTCAACACCATCCTTGGTCTTTAACTTCACCTTCTTACCTTTACACTCAATTTGTGCCTCGTGATTTGACAACCGATCCATTTCTAATATAACATCGAACTCTTCTAACTTAAAAGGAATTAAGTCAGCAGAAAAGTGTCGACCTTCTATAATCAAATTGCAATTGGGACAAATCCTATTAGCAATAACTCTCTCTTGATTTCCTACTTCTATAATTAAATTGGGTTCAAGAGGGTACGCAACACATATTAGCCTATCAAGAATACTTTCTGTAATAAATGATCTAGTTGCTCCAGAATCCAGTAATACTTTTACTTCTACTGAGTTTATAACGAGCGTACCTGCCACCACATCCACATCTTTCACAATATCTTTCATTTTCATGTTGAAGGTTCTAGCTCTGGGTTGAGCTATTGGTGCTGGGAGAAGCGGTGGTCCAACAATCCCAAGAACATCCACCTTTTGAACAGGTTCTTGCAATTTCTAGCCATATGGTCCACCTTTCCACACTTAAAACAAGTTAATTCTGGCTTCCTTGCTCCACTTGGGAATTCTATTGAATAATTCCCTTTCTGATTACACCTAAAACAGGTTACATCCATCTTGTTACATCTTCCCGGGTGTCTCTTCCCACAAACTTTACATTCATGAATCTGAGGTCCACTATCCTTTCCCGGCTGTCCTGTCTTCTGAAAATGATTCTTTTGAGCTCCATTCCCGGGTTTAAACTTCTTAAACTTTTGATTCTGACCTCCACCATTCTTGGCAAACTTCCCTATAAACTTTGAACTTCCTTGTTCCTGTTTGAGTTCTCAAACTTCCTTTTCCTACCTTCATTCTCTCTTCTTACAGCTCCACACTCCCCTTCCACTATCATTGCCTTCTGCACTAGGGTGACATAGTTCTTGATCTCCAAAAGTGCCACTTGACTCCGTATCCATGGCCTAAGTCAATGGAACCTTTTGGCCTTCTTTGCTTCCGTATTCACATACTCAGGTACAAACCTAGATAACTTCAAAAATTTTACTTTATATTCTGCCACCGACATATCCTCTTGTCTAAGATCCAGAAACTTCATCTCTAACTGGTCTTGCATATAACTTGGCAAGTACTTCTCCAAAAACATCTCGGTAAACTTTCCCCACAATAAGTCTTTTCCTTCAAGTAAAGCCTGTGAAGATTCCCACCAGAAACTTACCTCATCTTTAAGAGAATAACTCGCATACTGTGCTTTCTTTTCATCCTTAACTTCTTCTAATTCAAACATTTTCTCCATTTCTCTTAACCACGACTGAGCTTTTATCGGGTCTGGAAAACCTAAGAACTCTGGGGGATGTACAGACTGAAAATATTTGAATTTTTCAACTTTAGGGGCTACGGGTTGTTGCAAAAGCTGAGCAAGTCGGTTCATCATAGAAGCATCTTGGTTTAGTTCTTGGTCTTGGGTTTGAGTTTTTTCTTCTTGGTGATTTGGTGAGTTGGCCATTTCTTACAAACCTGATTGAGCAATTATTTAGCAATACGATAGCAGGGCATTGACATATAACAATAACATTTTTACATCGAAATAACTTTTACAGGTTTTAAACTTCACCCAATTTTACACATGCAATCCTATTACTATATAATTTCTCTTATCAGTTGTGTGTTTTCACATGGTATTTGGTATGATTTGCGAGATGTTAAACACAGTTATAAAGAAACATGGTATGTAAAATAGTTTATAAAGATTTCCAGGGTACCAAATGTAAACCACAGGAAAGGTTTATATAAGGACTGAACAGTGCATAAATAGAGAAGTTTTAAGTGCATTAAGTTCTAGAATAAGGTACAATAATATAACAGGGTTTAACAGAGGAAAAACTGAAAAATATCCCCCTATCTACCCCTAACTTCTAACAACTGCTACGGTACTAAGTTCTGAAATATAATACATCAAGACAAATGAAAAAGGGATCCCAGCAATCGACCAAGTATCCCAAGCCTACTGGCGCTGAAAGAAAACAACAACAACTACGGGATCCACCAAATATCCCGCCTGACCGACACTATCTAACTGTCTAGAATCTCTCTCAACACAACCAACATCTAGCGAATAATCTTATGCAGCCTCTGGGCCTCAGCATCAGCATAACTAGTGGACGGTCCCTCGTCCAATCTCCTCCGGGAAACCTGCTCCACCATCTGAATCCGAGCTCTCCACTCATCCTCCACAGCTGAAGTCCTCTGCCAAGACTCTCGAGCTATCCTATCCACCAAAGCTCCCAACTCAGGAATGCGTGAGTAAACAAAATCTCAATCCTGGGCTAACTTGCCACCAACACTAACATGCACAATCTTAGGCATCTCAGAATCTGGCTCAGGGGCTGGGGTCTCTGACTCTGGCCTTAAGGGTGATATCTGCATAGGGATCTCACTACTCTCTGATAGATCTACCTCCTGGTCTGAACTAACATACACAGGCTCCTCTGGAGAGGGTGGAATAGAGTCCATTGAGGTACCGGTCAAACTAACCTCTGAATCAGAATTACTACCACTACTGGGATCCTAAGAGAAAACACAAAACAACAACCAAGAAACAACGTTAGAGTTAGATAAGACTTCCAACTGACTCACACCCTAACTCTAGTTGCCACTTTAACCTATTCACTTCACTTAGACTATACCTAATAGTCTAACTCACTATATATGAGTCGATACTCCCGTAATATATATATATACCCAAAATACCCTTTTTATCCTAACTTGTCTCAGGGGCTAGATCTTGTAGCTCTGATACCAACTTGTGATGCCCTCAATCTCGGGTTAGGAAATGAGGACACACACACACCATTAAAATATCATTAAATAAGCATAAACCCCGATTAACTATTAACACGATCTAAACAGGATTAAGTTTGAGACAAGATATAACTACCAACCAGCACGTATTATTACAACCCAAAATATAATATTAAATTCAAACAATCGATTTCGACTTAAAACCGACAGATTACCCATTGTATCTATAACACCCTCCAAATCCGGGGTATAGATTTGGGGCATTATTAGCACTAATTACTCACTAATCCTGTACAAGAATAATATAAATAAAATAATTACCCCGAACTACTACTACTCAGGATCTTTTCAAGGTTAAGGATTGAAAACAAGAACGATAAACCAACTTTATTACAAACTAGTTTAAACAATCTGTCTCAGGAACTCTCTTTATTACAAAACATTATTTTATTCATATTTTAAACTAAACAACTTTTATCCAAACTACAACTATTACTCTTCCTGCTACACCTGATCTGGAAATTCAAAACTCTCTTCTGGGATAGGGACAAACACCCTTGGTATTAGAGGGTCCCGCTGCTTGACTTGCTTCTTGACTACTCGGGTTCTGATGGGATATTCTCAACCTTAACTGGAAAACCATGTGAATAACAATAAAAGGGGGTGAGCCAAAATTGCTCAACAAGCCTGCAACAATATATAGTGTAAAGAGAGAAGAATATGTGAACCGTTAAACTATCATTTAATAAGCATAAACCTCGATTAACTATTAACATGATCTAAACAGGATTAAGTTTGAGACAAGATATAATTACCAACCAGAAAGTATTATTACAACCCAAAATATAATATTAAATTTATACAATCGATTCCGAATTAGAACCAACAGATAACCCATTGTATCTTTATAACTTTCCAACTATAGTGCTTGCTCACACATCCTATACTACCTGCTCTGGCATCTGGAAGCTTACGATACGGTAGGGGCCACCAGGTATGCTCTTACGATCAGTGCGCCTAAGTCTGGCCATCCTCTTACTTAACTGCCATGGTTAGTACAAAGCAAAATATATGAGCACAAAAAGCTCAGCAAGTAACTATATGACAGTTCTATGATGCAATAATAGAAATATTAAAATAACTCTTGAGGCATTCTACTTTAAATCTCTAGGTGGCAGATTTCCATTTCTGGCTATGAAAGGGTTATGAAGAAAGATTTGGGCTTTCAGGGATCAAGGCTCAAGATAGGGTGAAAGCCGACATTCATCACAAATCATTAGCAGGATCTCACTGGATCTTTCAAGTGGAAAGCAAGAATCTATTCAACTCTGGGAATCAATTTTATGATTTATAACAATATCAGAGATAAGAATCAGGGTTCTCAAAGCTATATGCTAAACAATAACATAATCAACTGCATAATTTCAGCCTTTAATTGGGCTAGCCCCGCTAGCCTCTTAAATGACTAGACTAGTCCCACTAGTCTCTTACGTCTCAATCCAATCCATCAAGAATTCTTTTTGGAAAACCTTATCTTGAAAAAGAAAGGTTTAACTAAGTTCATTTTATCATTACCAAGAATATTAAATCATGCAGACTCTTTCAAGTCTAAAATTATTCTTAAGTTCAATTCAAGAATTCAAAGAAAGTGAACGGACCAAAGGTAAGCAAAGATCAATACTAAGGATCTTGATCAAATGATAAACAAGGTATACAAGTTAGAGAATCAAAACAGTTCTAAGGATCATTACAGAATAAGGTTATTGGTGAGACTGCGTAGCTGTATGAACAGTTACGTGATAACTCAACATGATAACAACACTAGAACATGACAGGTTAATAATACTACGTCTACACAAGAAATCAGGAAGAATGAAGACAAGGCAAATACAAAGAATCAGAAGATAAGAAGAAAGCCTGAAGTGTGTCTACAGGTCACTGAAAGAAGTTCATTAATATGATCATGCCTCAGTGAAGAACAAAGGTTAAAGACTTTCAGGGTTTCATAAATGTTTGAAGATTCGGTATACAAGTGCTACCGGAAGATTTTAGTGTATTGGCATTGATTGAAGATAGAAAGTGTTCGAAGCATAGGAATCTGAAGAATTGAAGACAGGGTATAGACAGAATGAAGACGTTGTCTAGAGTACCAGAAAGGATTCTAGTGAAAGTACAATTGTTTATTGGCAGTCAGTGTTCGAAGCAATAAAGGTGAAGCAAGCTTAACAATGTAATCAAGGCTATAATACGAAGACCTAAATCGGGGTTAGTCGTCTGTGAACCAGACCAGTTGCACTAGGCGTCAACAGCTCGTGAAAGGAATCTGGGTATTATTTATAGAAGAATTGTTAAGTTGAGGAACGTACTTGGATTGAACGTTTATATACTAAAGTACGAGAAGAGGTGCGCGGGGTATATAGCTAAACAACTCAGGGGACTGGCGAAGCTCAGAGTTTAATTGTTAAATTAAATAAATTATTTAATGGACTTTAATATAATTTATTTAATAAACCTAAAATGATTTATCTTATAAACTTTAAATAAGTTTATTTTATAAATCTAAATTAGTTTATTTATATAAGTTATATTTAAGTTTATTTTATAAATTAATTTAGTTACAATTTAATCTTAAAAAGAAAAAGACAACCAAAAAAAAAAGAAAACAAAAAAAAGAAAAAGTAAACAAAAAGAAAAAGAAAAGAAAATAGAAAAATAAAAAGAAAAAAAAAGAAAAGAAAACAAAAGAAAAAGAAAAAAAAGAAAATTAAAAAAAAAAAGAAAAAAGGAAACCAAGGGTGTTATTCCCTAGTCGCCACAGAAGGTGACATGAGGTTTTATTTACCAAGTACATTTACATGTACTTGGTGTACAAGTGAATAAGGGGTTTGTCGCCACAGGAGATTCCTCCTCCCCTACTTGTCGCCACACAACCAAGCTCCTCTCTCCTGGATCAGCCTGTCACCACTGAACAAAGATTGCACTCCTTGTCGCCACAGAGAAAAGTTGTCGCCACACAGAGCTCCTCAATTCTCAGCCACACAATTTTATTGTGTATAAAGTATACACTTTGCAGCAGAAGATAATCAGCCATTCATTTTGAATCAATTTTCTGTTCATCTTCTCTCCCAAAAGAGAAGTGAAAATGGCAGCATTGATTTACAGAGAAGTTCAAGCTTTTTGTATATCCGTTTAACTTCTCACCGGAGTAACGTTATAATGCTCGATTTAATTCTTGTATATTCATAGGGGCATTATAATCGTTACCCGGTAATTAAATCCTTAGAAAAACAAAAGCTAGATTATTGTATAGGATTTGATATGTAAATCTTTGTAGAAGCTAGGAACTTTATTGTTCTTAGATTGTAGCCGGTTAATTTATTTACCGGAGTGTAGCAACACCCCTCGAGGATTTATATACGAATATATATTTCCCCGAATATCTTTTGTTCCTTATTTTTATCGTACCAAACACTATTCCTCTCAAGAACACGAAACCACTAACCGAGCACTAAATATTTTATCCGCTAAAGATTCGAAAGAATTTTTAATTTAGTGATTATCGTATTCAACCCCCCCTTCTACGATAATTCGGGACCTAACAATTGGTATCAGAGCTTACTGATTGAAACACAAATCAGGATCCTTAATAATAATTTACTTTATTAATTTTTTTTTTAGTTACATAAATTTATTTAGTAAATTTGATTTAGAAAATTTATTTTATAAATTTATTTTAAATAAGTTTATTCATGAAATTAATTAAAATAAATTTATTTTATAAATTAGGCTAAATTAATTTACTGTTTAAATTTTAGTAAATTAAATTTTCTAATTTAAATTTATTATTCTGGCTGCCAGTTTGTCCATTCGATTTTGTGAGACTCAGGCTGCCGGTTTAGTTGTTCGAATTTTTAGCTGCCAATTTATAGGCGTACAGATTGGTTGAAGTTTAAGTATATTGACAGCTTTAGAAAATGAGTTACACGCTCCTTTTGCCTGTTTGTACTACCACGCATATTGTTTACTAGCTACCTTAGTCACCATGTGTTTGTGGTTATAACCAAGCACTACTGGTTGCATGTGTCGCAAGAGAAACTATATTGACTCTATAAACAGGTCGCCACAGGGAGTTTTGAGATGAAAAAGGCAACTCATGTACACTCTTAGTCGCCATAGAATACTTTATTCCTCCTGTAACCACTAATCGCCATACAAATGAAAAGACGGCGCACGGTACAGCCACAGAAATTCTATTGCGATCCGTACTCTCCTGTAGAAAACTGGGTCACTTAAATTTTTTTTGTAACCCCTAATTAGTTATTTCTGATTTATTATTTTTCCATAAAATTTAAAATTCTTAAATTTAAATTTTTCTTAAATAATTATTTACGTATTATTTAATTTTTAAGAAAATTTGAAATTCTTGAAAATTGGATTTTATGTAAATATTTATTTTTGATTAATTTATTTTCTAAGAAAATTAAAAATATTGGAAATTTAAATTTTTCCTAAATATTAAATTAAGGGTACTCAATGATTGGTAGACTCAAGATTCCTCCGGGCTTTTAAAGTGTTTTAAGACAACTCTATGATTCCAGATTATACAGTCACACAGTGGTTTGTACCAATGCTACATTTATCCGGGAATCTTCATACGAGCACCATGGAAACCTAACTGTAAATATTATTATTTGGGGTGATATTAGCTGAAGGATTGCTAAACAATATTTATATGTTTGGGTTTATAACCTTTAAATATAAGGACATAATGACAAAAATCATTTTCCATAATGTATGTCATTACAAATCATAAATGATGCAGACATAGTTAACATTTAAACAAAAATAATGTCGACTTGGATTGTTTCTCCGATACATATAATCGAATAAATCTAACAATGATTATTTTTATTTTAATTACTGTAGGAAGTACAATCAAACTAATCATCTGACCATGTGGAATATGACAGATTTCTGGAGTGGATACATGGACCTTGGTCCACCGTCCAAAATTTGCTCGCAACAATGAATCATGTACCTTATCAATTTGTCGACACCTTTATAGAATTACAAGCAACTATTATTTAAGTAATCTACATTTGTATATCACTTCTCCTATTATAGAGTTCTTATTTATCTATCTACCATTTACTGCATAAATAGAAAAATTGTTCAGAGATGCTGGGAAGATCCTCAAGGATTTCACCATTATTATTTTTCCTGATGCCAGTTTCTTACATGAATTAGAGAACATGCATATTACGTTAGAGCTTGGTTACAACCAAGCTCAACAGCGAGAGAAGCATGAGAAGTTGTTTACAAGTTTAAACGAAGACCAACTTCAGGCATATACTTCTATGCTCAGCAGTGTCGCAAATAATGCTGGTGGCGTGTTTTTTGTATATGCTTCAAGTGGCCATGGGAAGACATTTATCTAGAAAACACTCTGTTGCAGACTACGTAGTTAGGAAATAATATGATTCACGTGGCTTACTCTGGAATTGCAGCTACGTTTCTTCCAGGAGGCGAAACCGCTCATTGCAGATTTCACATTCCGCTAAAACTTGACCAGTGCTTGGTTCCAGGTATTAAACATGGCTTAAAGATTGGAGAGTTAATTAACAAACCAAGAAGTAATGAAGAATATAAAGAATGATGCATAGGATAAATATGAGGGAAATAATTGACAAGTTATAGTGATAATATGTTACGGTTTAGCAGTCTGAAATCTTGGAAAAAATGCAGTTTAACAGTTAACAAAATTGCATAAGGACAAGCGTACATTGCTTTAAAAACTATAAGGAAGACTGCTGACAAATATTCAGAATCAAAATAGTAAACTGCAACTAAGTAGTAGCAAAATCAGGCCAAAATGGTAAAAAAAAATAGAGCATAAACAAGGATTACCAAATACTACTCAACAACTACTATATCAAAAGTTACTTCATCTGCTAGCAAACTAAGAACAACTACATCGTTAACTTTCAGTCCGTTTTCCCGCACAAATTTGTTCCAGCCAGCCGAGAACCTTCTATTTCCATTAGTCACGTTAATTTCAGTGTTCCAAATTTGCCCAAATCTTCTACGATAGGATGCGGGTTCCCATCAATTTACTTCAAAATTATTATTTCCAATTCATAATTTTGGGTATTTAAGAATCTTCCACTATTGTCCACACTAAAAACAATATATTGAAAACTTACCAATTCGTTACAGTGTGCACCCACATGAGATTTCGTAAGAGTAAATGCAACTTCTTCAATAATGTTTTCGCCCATTTCCTCAAGTCCGTCTTCGATATTGTCGTCTCCTTCACTATTATCAATAATATCAAGATTCTCAATGTGATTGTATTCGGTCTCACTATCATGACCATCTTTATCATTACTAATTTGGACAATTATATCATTATTCAGTTCTTCTCCTTCTTCTGATATTATTTTTGTGTAATCTATGTCATCCACGTTTGAAAATATAGTAATAAGATACATTATGCTTCATTATATTATTATAATGATATATTAAATTGTGTAAAAACTTAAAAAGTAGTTGAATATTCTTTTTTTCACATATTTTTCATAAACCAATGCCCAGGTGTAATATCAGGTCTCGAAGATATTAACTCATATTCCACCTCCATCCCATCGTTCCTGTAAGTTCTCATCCTGGCTTCATGATTTCCATCAATCGTGATTAAAAAGGTATCACGTCTCTGTAGACTATATTGCTTGAAGATTTTCCCACTTTTCCAATACCCCGTGTCTTTTTTGTACGATACTGGAAAAATAGTATCTCTGTAACGTACTGTATTCGCGTTGGAAAACATATGATCATAAAATAGACGAACCAACATTGGTGGAATCTGTCAGGTAACAATAGTTAAGAAGACATTATACTACATATTTTTGAAATAGTAAACTAAAAAATTAATGTATGTACCAAGTCAGCTTACAATTTCTTTGTAATGCCACGTATGCAAGTGCATTACATGTAAAAAAGATGCAGTCCTATCTTCAGTTCCTGTTCAAAAGATATATAATTAAAAAGAATCATAGATGTAACATTAATCATCTATTCTCATATAATGAATATTATTATTACTAATAAAGCACAAAAGGCCAAACATTACCTAATGACATTTCATGTGGTCGAATATCATCACTTTTGAACAGACAAACATGAACCAGGTGTTCGTCTAATGAAATAAGTGAATCGAACACAAGAATGTCAAATATTTTCACCCACTATACCTCACGATTTGTTTCCATCCATTAACAAAATAACAGTCATTGTGGGATTTTTCAATTTTAACTTCCCAGGTTTTATACAGAAAACACAATTGTATTGTGTCCCCGTCTTTCCATTGTCCATATAATTCTGACATTTTTTTCAGAAGTAGCTGTATCAGTAAAATAATCAAAAAGTTAAACATTTATAACACAAAAAAGATATAGGAAAACATTTATGTATCAACCAACCATTTTACTTATCCATGGGCCAATATCAGATGGGCGGATGGTATGGTCGTAAAAACTTAATTCCCTTCCAAGTACGCTAAAAAAATACCGCATCCTCGCTTCTCATCCTCCAAATCATCCAAATCGAGAATGAACTCTTTTTCTTTTATATTATTAGGTATATTCACACAATTTTGTGAATCACAACCAGAATAATCTATTGCCAGACCTGATGAATTATATATCTCAATAAAGAAATTTCCACCTCCAATATAATTCAACAATACCGTATACATTTGTCGGACATTATGGCTTTTCATAAAATTTTCAAATCCAAGTAATTTTTTATTACCACTATCATAAAATCATTCACAATTAATTCCTCCTCTGTAAATAAGAAAGATTTGTCGAGGAAATTTGGCACAAAATTCCATGGCGAATGGTTTTGGTACTCTCTGTAATCAATATATACGCAAACGATCAATTTCACATTTATATTAATTGCCAACGACTCTATATTGAGTATTGTATTACATACCAATGAACCAAAATAGTTATGTTCACAAATTCCGACTAAGAAGCTTTTCCTCTTAGCTTTAAAACCTTCTTCTGTGCTTCATAAGCGACCTTGCAAAATTTGATAATATTGAAATCATTACGTAATTTTTAAAAAATATGTTAGAACTAGGCTAACTAGGCTAACTTTTTATTCATCCAAACATCAACTTGGAGTATAATGTAGAGGTTAAATATCACAAGCAATGTATAAATTATAAATAATAAAATAATTTGACATTACTTAGCAAAAGATTGTTATGTAAATCATATTAAATTACAAATAATAATACACAACACATTATACTATAACTCTCCAAAAGTGGTGATGTAGAATATATGTGTTTTTGTACTTTCAAACTAAGTACAAACTAATCTTCATCATTTTTGCACGAGAGAGATGGTACAGTGCTAAACTGTGACTTGCAATAAGAGCCGATACGATGATATTTTATATTAATAGAACTTATAATCTAAGATCATTTTACAATGCATCTTGGTTTTTGTTGGATTTTTTTATATTGTATCTTTCGAATTTATGCAACTTACTTAATTGTTGCAATGATTTTCAATCTAATTAAATGAATATCTTTATGAAGATTTGACCAAGATCGATATATATATATATTTATATATATATAGGTTTTTTTAACATATTGGACAGTTTTAGGTAAAATAAGACAACTAATATTTATGAACAATACATTTTTCATATATTTAGCTTACTTAAATCTTTATATGATTTTGCAGAATCACTGGAAAACTTCATGAAGATTTGTAATGAATCAATCGATATCTTTTCAAATTTAAAAGAAAATAAGATCTAGAATAATGAAATTTGTAATTTACATGCTTCCTTGAAAACATGTGTTTGTTTCCAAAGTTAAATTAAAAAAAAAATTAAAACTGATAAACTGATTTTCCAGATTCGCTTTTATTTTTAAAATATTTTTACTCGGATTTTCAATAATCATTTGTACAATTTATCAGCAATATAAAATAAAAGAAAGAATTGTTTTAGCTTCTTTCTACAAACTAACTAAAGGAAAGTTTAAAATTACCTAGGTATCGCTTATCAACTTTTTCTTCCTTTTGTATCCATATATATCAATCATAAATCATTACAATTTCATCTTTTCATATCAATCAATTAATGTAGTGAAAAACAATTAAAGATTATGAATCAAGTGTTTGACCAAACATTAGAAACTCCTGTAGTTGTGGTACAAGGTCATCGTTAAATGACATAATGTTAATATTATTACTTTTAGGTTCATATTTTTCACATAATAATTTATAACTTATTAACAATTATTGAACTTTTATATTTTTAAAAGCCTCAATAGCAATAACCAATTTTCCTGCATCAAGATATATCTTAATCTTGATTTGGAGGTGGTAATAATAATGAGAGAAATGTGTTTTTATTATAAGTTATGTTATATTAATATTAAATATTAAATATATTAACTTAATTTATTTATTTTTACTTTAAAATTACAATTATATTATTTATACATTTTTTTGTTAATATCTTATCATGTTTTTTGTTTCAGTCTTGAATTTAAAGGATATGATGGACCGCTTTTTGCCGAGTGAAAGTATTAGTCATCATCAAAGATCTTAAGGATTTAAAATTGCCAATATATTCGATAAAATATTAAGACCGTAGTATTTTTAAATGCGTAGTGGTATTGGATATTGGATCTTTTAACCGGTTCATTGAATATTTGTGGTGGGATTTCATAAAGCATTATAAATTTTATTTATATTTATTAGCAATTTATCAATTTTATGTCTTTCAATTATTATACAGTAATGCACGCACAATTTGTTTTAGTGATGTAATTTCACTAACATAATTAATTTAAAAATATTTTTAACAAATTTAAAATTTACTCCATGTACATTTTTATAATCGTAAATAATTAAATATAATTATGTGTTTCAACATACTAATTCAAGGATTAGACACCTATGCCAATCTTTGCATTTTTTTAACAATACAAAGGTATGATGAATTTTGTGATATTGCACTAAAAAAATTTTAAAATAAATTTTGTATATTGCAAAAAATTCCCGTGTGTGAAGCACGGGCTATATTACTAGTTGGTTGAAGTTTAAGTATATTGGCAGCTTTAGAAAATGAGTTACACGCGCCTTTTGCCTGTTTGTACTACCACGCATATTGTTTAATAGCTACCTTAGTCACCATGTGTTTGTGGTTATAACCAAGCACTACTGGTTGCATGTGTCGCAAGAGAAACTATATTGACTCTATAAACAGGTCGCCACAGGGAGTTTTGAGATGAAAAAGGCAACTCATGTACACTTTTAGTCGCCATAGAATACTTTATTCCTCCTGTAACCACTAATCGCCATACAAATGAAAAGACGGTGCACGGTACAACCACAGAAATTCTATTGCGATCCGTACTCTCCTGTAGAAAACTGGGTCACTTAAATTTTTTTTGTAACCCCTAATTAGTTATTTCTGATTTATTTATTTTTCCATAAAATTTAAAATTCTTAAATTTAAATTTTTCTTAAATAATTATTTACGTTTTATTTAATTTTTAAGAAAATTTGAAATTCTTGAAAATTAGATTTTATGTAAATATTTATTTTTGATTAATTTATTTTCTAAGAAAATTAAAAATATTGGAAATTTAAATTTTTCCTAAATATTAAATTAAGGTTACTCAAGGATTGGTAGATTCAGGATTCCTCCGGGCTTTTAAAGTGTTTTAAGACAACTCTATGATTCCAGATTATACAGTCACACAGTGGTTTGTACCAATACTACATTTATCCGGGAATCAATGAGATCAAACAGGTAGGAATTGTGGAGGTTAGAGAGAATAGTGGGGACATACAGATATCTCAGTTACATGCAGTAAAATTGGAACCTCGGGACAGAATGTAAGAGTTACTGATAGATGAATCAAAGGAAGCTTAGGTAGAATTACTTGAGGGACTGGACGTCAGGGCAGTGTTTCACTTGTCAGAGAAGTTTAGTCGCATCAGATTCACAAGGAGTATATAAGCTATATCCAAGGATCAAGCCTATCTATTCTGAAGCAGAAATTCTTACATATTCAGTTCAAGAGGTGGTTACAGACTGAGAATGGGACAGATACAAGATTTGATAGCTATAATTATGACAAGACATATGTGTCAAGTAACTATCAGGGGTTTTGCTACAACAGAACAAGAAGCTTGACAAACAAGGATGAGTAGGGATTCCGTTGAAGAGTTGAGACAAAGGTGGAATGTTTTCTTAGGGAAGCAGCCAATCAAAACTTATAGTGCACGGGAAATAGTTGGGATGAATCAGATGACGAGAATAATGAATATCTTGCTTTCATAGCAATCTCTGAAGATGATCCAACTCACATATCTCAGGTTTCAATTTCTTGAACCACTGCAATATCTTGTTCCCAATATTCAATGCATGATAAGATCTTAGTGTTTAAATGTTTAACACTCGCACAAGCATGATAGCATTACACATAGATAATGCTGAACTAGTTCACTAGATTATTATTCTGGTAACTAGGATTGATGTTTAACTTGTGCATGTTACTATAGATGATCTTAAATATGTGTTTGAATATTTGTTGAACATGATTAATTGCTTTAATGAGATATATGTTTTTTCAGCATATAAGACCTTTGTCTATGCTTATCTTATGTATCTTGTTACAATATGATTTGCTCATTTAATCTGAATTGTTTGTTAAGATGTATTAATTTATAATTAGATTGAGATAGCTAGATAAGATTTATTAACAGGATTGGACTAGATAGAATTAGTGATTTATTTGTTAATTCTGTTTATTCCATATCATGCTTGTGTTGCTTAATTCTTATGTGTAATGTTTCCGAATGAATGCCATGTATTCTTAATTCAATGCTTGCTTATTTCAATGCCATGAATGCATCTCTTAGTACTTGCATTAATTATAGAAGAAGCATGTTTAGGTTTACAATAGGGCAAAGACTGCTAGTCCTCCTTATGTAAGGTTGAAACCAATTTTCCCCTAGCATGGAGGCAAATTTGTTAAGGGTATCAAAATGGAGAAAATGGTCAGTCAAAGATAAGAATTAACATGATAAGGTTGCAGCTGTTATTTTTGTTTATAATAAAATCTCTAATCCAACTGGACCCAAACTGATAAGTTGGGTACCAAGAACTGTTAATCCATTTGTGAGTGCAGGACATAACGGGTTAATTGATTCATATGTATTCTTGGTAATTCATACTCAAGGCATATGATCAAGGAAAGAGCCTCACAATCAAATGTGATTGACATAAGCTATTTCGTTAGTAATCTTTGGAGATGACAGCAAAGGTTTTCATTACGGGACAAGCTATGTAGAAAAGGGATGTCATCATGGATTCAACAATTGATATCACTGATAACAACTAATCATTGGAGTCACTAATATCATTTGAAGCAACTTCCTTGCTGGAGAATCAAGGAATAAATCCTCTTATCAGACAGTTCTGTATCAAAGGACAAAATGTCAATTCAATGAAGGATTAGTGTCTCATCTGAAGTAGGAAGATTGAGAAGCTTGCTCTTCTTAGAGTAAGGAAAGGATATGCTCATATCTAAACTGGAATCTCAGGAAAGGTGAAGTCAATGGTTTTTACTATAAAGCTTCATCTGTCAAAAGTTTAGCTATGGCATTAGAAGCTCTCACCTTGAACATCAACTCAAGGAACTCTTTTGTGAAAATGAGTTTGTGAGAGGACTGCCTCATCTGGAATTCAGAAGACAATAAATGTGAGGCATGTCGGAAAGAGAAGTCAAAGACAACATCACATCAAGTAAAGATATACCTTAGTGATGGTGGTTGACTACTCTTATGAAACAAAGTTGTTGTTCATGCATTCTCAAGACAAGACATCACAGATGGTGATTGATCATATCAGGAGATCAAACTGGAAGCAACTGTAGAGACATATTCAGCAATTGGAGCTCTGTATCAGAATGGAGTGGTACAAAGGAAGAACCGGAACTTGATTAAAGCTACAAGGAAAATATCAAGCTAATCAAGACTTCTAAATACCAAAGGGCTGGAGCAGTCAATACAGTTTGCAACAAGTAAGATCAAGCCTTGATCTGGATGTAGACATGAAGATCACTAATGAGATAATGCCCAACAGAAGCAAACACTGGATAAGCTCAAAGTGTTTGGAGAGAATGTTCTACACTTAGAATATTTTCCATGGCTACTCAGTGGAGTTTACAACCTATAGGGTATTTGTGGTTAATCAACAGAAGGTGATTGAAAGTCTAAATGCATATTTCAACAACTCCAATGCTCCAAGCTGTTACAGGAGAAATTAATGGTATTGATGATTCACACCCAAACAGTGGAGTGGCAGTGTAATACACAACTCATTATTTCAATGAAGCCAATCAGCAAGGGTAAGGATTTTCAGGAAATCCCAGCAACAGCTTAGGAGGAACAATAGAAGGATCAACTAGTCAGACACAACACCACGTTGAAAATTAAGAGGACACTACAAGAACATATCTGCTGAGAAAAAGGGTTTGATATTTATATTAATCCCAGAGTCTAGTTCTTAAGTGATCCAGATGGTGGAGTTATGATTAGCAGGGCTATTGAGTGTGAATGATTATTTCTCTAGTTCTCTATCTGTAGAAGAAACTAAGAAAGTTATAGAAGCTCTGATAGATCTGGATTAATTGGGTGATTACAAAGAAATATGAACTCAATCAGTCAGCAAGCAGATTGTAGGGAAGCTGGTATCGAAACCAAATGACAGTAGTGTAATTGGTACAAGGATAACCAGAAGTCAAAACTGGATGACAATGGCATTGTTACGAGGGACAAGGCCAAACTGGATGCTAGGTTATTATCAGGAAGCAGTATCTAACAGATAGCACCAGTGACGAGACTTGAGGATATAACGACATATTAGGCACCTGATGCACATTACACTTGGAATTGGACTCTAGTACATGTGTACAAGTGCACTCCTGGTTGGTGAGTTAAAAGAGGAAGTCAATATATATCTCTTCTTCACAAGCTCACTTCAGGTTAGTGTGAACTAGTATACTACTCAAGCAATCGTCAAGGACATGGTATGGCACTCTAACTGAAGTTGTACTTAAATATGAAATAGTAGAGTCGCCATATTAATAACTCTCTTATCACTAGGCACAAATATAATGTTATATATGTGCTCTGATATAATGATAATGTTATATGTTGGTCTACTAACAAATACTTGTGCAAGATTATTTGCTAAGTAATTGCAGAGTAGGTATGGAGGAGCATGTTAGAAGGTTGCAATTCTTTTTGGGATTACTTTAAGCAAGCCATTAGAATAATTCTTTTAGGAGCTCAAGCAAGCCAAAAGAACAATTCTTTTAGGAGCACAAGTAAACCAAAAGGATGATGGCAATACAAGTAAGTTAAGGATCTTGTGAAGATGCAAAACTTGGAAGATTCTAAATATGCCAAGACTACTTACCAACAGAAACCACTAAAGCTTAATCAGTGCAACTCAGGTATAATGACAAGCTATAGAGGTATAACGAGCTCACTCTTTTACTCAAATGCTAATAGACAACATGTAATGTTCTCAAAATGCCAAAGTGCAAGATTCTAAGTAGATCCTAGAGAATCTAATATTATAGTTATTAACAAGATTATTAGATATCTTAAGGGACTACCAACTCTTGGAGTAAAGTACCCTAAAGATAGTGTGCATAACATGTTTGGCTATATAGATATAGATTACACAGGTTGAAAGAAAGACACAAGAAGCATATCTGAAGCTGTCAACTTAAGTGACAGGAGAAGCATCTCAAGAAGCTGTCAACTTCGTGGAAGAAGATTGATTTCTTGTTATGATGAGAAACAACCTCAAATCCAACAACTCTGTGAACACTCTATGATAAGGCACCTTCACACCAGGTATCATTTAATTCGAGAGCATGTCTTTTAGTCAAAGAGTTACTGACAGAAACATTTATAAAATCACTTGATAAAGTTAATTTTTCAAGACTGGTTTGTAAGTGTGGGATATCATTCATTGCATATTAGTTGGAAATCCCATATGTAAGGAATTCTTCATATAAGCTCAAAAGAATTAAATCTTCAATATTTAAAGGACTTGTGAATTTATCAGTAATCCAGTACCTCGTACTTAGTGCTACTATCTTGATTATCATAATTACAATGTCATATATATTTGTGGTAGTTAAGTATTATAGCATTAAGTTTGAATTTTATTTTAATTAATTTAAATTATGACTATAGACAATTCCATTCCATATCAGTCTCATAATTTGGATTATATTAAAATAATATGCAGTATAGTTATTTGTATCATGTACGAATAATTGTGGTACTTTTAGTATTAGTGATATTATTTAGAATTTTTGTTCTAAGTTATCAATACCTATTTCTAAAATCACTGATATTTAAAGTTGAAGTATTTTCTAAGATATGTGTATAAAACTCTCAATATTTTATATGCTTAGAAAGTATTTCTAAAATTACTAATTATCCAGAGATTGATTACCATGTATATAAGTCATATATCTTATTGGTGATTATTCAAGGATAAATATAAAAATATTTAAGTGCTAATATCTTCCTCATAGATATTTAGTATTTATTTATTTAGTATTTATTTTGGGTTGTTTGGATTATGGAATTTGAAGCAATTCAATGATTTTATTTGCTCCATAATTCAAACTAACTTAAAATAAATAAGCAGCATGATTGATTATAACTAAATCTGTCAACAATTGATATCTAGTATATTGATTGTAACTTATGTGTTATAAGTTAATTTATGAGATTTTGGTTTTAGTGAATTTAGCAATGCTTATATCTCAAGAATTTACTGAAATCAGAATATGATTATAGCATGATTAGTTGTGTGTAAATTCTTGACTTATATCAGTTAATGATATTTAGTTAAGAGTTTAACTATGAACTAATTGTGAAGTATTAGTATTTGTGACATTACTTAGAACTCCTCTAAGTAATCAATGTTTATCCTCAGTCACTTATACTAATATAAAAGTATAAAAATATCTCTTAAAGTACAACTATGGTCAATGTTTGATTGCTTTATTAGAAGTAACCATATGTTGTCAAGTTAGAATAATTTTTATACTTATTTGAAAATTCCTAAATACTTTGATAATAGATGCAATACTCAATGGATCAAAGTATATGGAACTTAGAATATTTTTCTAAGATTGTAAACAAGTCAATGTTGGTTAATGTTGCTTTATTTATTGAACCAATATTGTTTTAGATACTACAGTTGTTAGGAGTTAACAATTGTATGATATATGAAATTGAGTGCTGATATCTTTCTAATAGATAATTGTATTTAATTCATTGATATCTTATTTTAATATTTAAAATAGGATGCAACATAATTATTGGTATCTAAAGTACTTGACAAGTATCAGACAATGATATATTGTTAATATTTTGTTGCAGATAATTGTGAGATTTTTAGTTCGAGTGGATTTATATGAGTTTCTATATCTGACAGATTCACTATAATTTGAAATCAGCAGCATAGTCATTCTTTTTAAGATTATTTATCAATACACACTGTTGTTGATTATAATTTTATAAAGATAGATTATGGAGCTTTTGATATGAATGAGAATCGCTTAGACTTTACCCTAAGTGATCAATGCTTTTATAAAAACTCATTCATGTTGAAAGACAAAATCTTTCTTTCTCTTCTTAATACTGCTAGGTCATCAGTCTGTGTCTTATCAAATCACTTATCTTTTTAGGCATAAAAACAGACTTGTGCACTCGAACAGTTTTAAGAGAAAATCAAACTTCTTTCTACATTGGTGATTTCTTATTTCATTAAAATCTTTTGGAAATCACTATTGTACATCATTTTTCTCAAAAGATTAAATGCATAATATTCATTCATTATAGATCTTAAGTGCATTTTATCTCTATATTGCCATATGCTCTATGATGCAGGTTCAGCCTCCAATGGCATTTTTTTATTTGAGAGTCACGAGGTTGAAAACCCACAACTTCTATCCCAGACTGTAAAGACAAACACAGAAACAGAACCAACCAACACTCTCTTACCCCTAAAATGAAGTATGAATTAGCGTGAGGGAGAAAGTGCCTTAGTGCACCACATAAGGAAGGTTCTGAAGTCAACCCAACAGCTCTGTCTCCTATAAAGATGAGTAGTATTTGAATAAAGACAACTGCTAGCCCCCATACATCTTCTCAAAAAGATGTAATGGCTGAAAAGGCACAAAAACAGTTACTAGATTCATCCTTTCAACAGGGTGCGTCTATTGAAATTCGCCTGTTGGCCAGGGTATCCGATGTAGTGTCACCACCTCAAACATAAACAATTATTAATGCACAAGGAAAGGTTACACACACAAAGGACGAGTTGACGGAAACTAGAGTTTCGACCATTTTAAGGTCAAATTCGATTGTTCAAGGTTCTTTAATGGACCAATTACCTTTACAGGTGTTAGGAGAGGATACTAATCCAATAGCCATATTTCAGTGGTCAGTGTCTACCTCCCCAGGACTAATAAACCTGGATGCATCTGCGGATAGTGGATCTGACATAGGTGCAGATCGTTAACTTATTGACAATGATTCAGATATTACCTTATGAGTCATAAGGAAATGTCTTCACAGACATTAGAAGGGAACTTTGATCTTTAAGCTAAATTCTTTCGATCATTGTTTACCTTCCCAGAGTTCAAACCTGGAACCCTAAAAGGGAAACTAGCAACTTATAGATTATGACTCAGATTCATCTGACGAGTCTAACAAGGATGGGGATTTGCGAACTCCCATTGCACCACCTGTGACCTCCTTAAGGATGGCTAAGGTGATTTTCCTTCCAGGTATAGCTAGATTTTGGAGCTATAAGAGGAGTGATACACTTGTGAGAATGAGTGTAAACACGAGTGGAGAGAAGAGTGAAACACTTGTGAGGTACACGAAACAGAATCACACACTCACAGTGAGGAAGAAAGAGAAACACCATATTTCATTCCCTATCCCTAAACATAGTTCTTGATACTTCGGGTCTCGAATCTATTTATGATTGGAACCTAACTCTTAAGGACCTAAGATTTACATATTGGATTAGAATACTTCGGGACCTGTAACATCCCAAATCCGGGGTCAAGATTTGGTTTCACTACACCATCTTTACATAGAATAAAATAATAAACAAATAACCCCTTGAATCCGGATCGTTTACAAGTTATGGTATGAAACAAGAATCTAACCTTCCACTATTTACAAAAACTAAAATACAAACGTAAATACCTTCGAACTACTGCTCGTATCATATTCTTCTAACTTCTTCAACCTCTCGTAGTGGAAATTTCTCTAACTTCTGATGTCTATCAAATCTATTCACTTCTATCCTTATCTGTTTCTGCCAGAAATAAGAATTGACAAAGCAAGAGTGAGCCAAAAATGCCCAGCAAGTATATATTTTGAGTTTCAAACATTAATATCAAAGAAAAACTACCAGATAAAATCTCTGAAATATTTTGAAGAGCGAAACACGAAATCATTTAAAGGATATACTTTATCAACTTAAAATCAATTTGATTTATATTGCTATAAATCACATAGGGAATAACGACATTTTTGTAAGAGCTTCAGAGATCGCGTGTTTTCAAAATAGCTTATGGTAACACTTCATACTTGAGCAACGAATGCAATAACTATTCATAAACGACGTTCAAGAAATTCCTAACTATTCAGTATCCATCATTATCGACTAAGTTTCCATAGACTTAGCCTGCTAAACCAGCCTGATAAGGACGGGTTTAATAATTAAGAAGATCTCAATTCATTCAAGATTCTAACTATCACTGAGCAACTAATGCTGCAGCAACAATCTGAACCCGAATTTATTTAGAAACACTGTAATTTCCCAAAACTGAGTGCTAAGGAAAACTAACTTTAATCCATAATCACATTTTTTTTTCTCAAGAAGGAATGCCATTAATGGCGATCAACAACAAATTAGACTGGACACTAGTTCGCATCTATATTCTGCTGATCAGTCAGAATATAATGCAGATCTATATCTCAATATATAGATCTAGTCGGGTCCCCAGGCACTACGGC
The DNA here is from genome assembly GCF_009905375.1 of Apium graveolens. Classification (NCBI taxonomy): domain Eukaryota; kingdom Viridiplantae; phylum Streptophyta; class Magnoliopsida; order Apiales; family Apiaceae; genus Apium; species Apium graveolens. Next base: position 202,776,404 of record NC_133654.1, read on the forward strand.
CCATCTCGAGGCACCAGTCATCCCGGTCCTCAGGATTAAGTGAAACTCAATCCCCAAAATATCACTATCCAGCCCGTAGAGTGTTTTGATGTCAAATCAATTTGAATTCAAAACATCCCAATTCAGGGTTCGCAAAAAACCCGAAAGAATGGGTATTTGCTCACGAGAGCAATCGAATTATAGGAACAATAATGAAAGGAACGTGCATAATCAGAGTAATTGCAGCGAAATGTAAAACAGTTAACTATTCTGAACTTAGAATAGGAGCGAATAAATATTTGTAGTATTTAAAAGAAAATTTAAGAATACTTACAGTATTTAAAAGAAAAATCCAGAATACTTGCCTTAATAAGCTTTAACCGCTATCGACTTTGGTACGACTTTGATCGTTTGGCTTTATCGTCAAACTACTATCTTATTCTGGATACGATCCCAACATTCAGACCCTTCAGTTGGAACTTCGTTGATCTCGACGTCTAATCACTAGATCGTTCCTAGTTCGATGTCAAATCTCGGGTCTTCCGTCTAAAACCTACAGGGTTGAAATACCCTAATTCAGATAACCGCTTAAGCTTAACATCAAATTGTTATCCTATCCTACCCATATGATTTTATCACCGAATTCATATTTATATGTATTATCGAAATACACATAGCAATTATGGTTCACATCTTCGAAACTCGGTTTGGTATTTATTTTCAGAAAATACGTATACTCGTCGTTTCGAAAAACAGGGTAATCGATTATTTATAAATTATCTTGTCTCAATCACAGTCAAGTTCATATAATATAATTGTATATGGTTATTCGACATCTCCGATAATTATAGGTTACGTTCCCGTATTTTCGGAATTAGTTTTCCGAAAATCGGGCAGCGTTTCCTTTGTTTATCGGTCTACCCGTCGAACATCCCGACGTCAAATCAATCACAACCAATTTCAAACCAACTACAATTCAATTCCCAACCACCGATTTCAGTTCACAATATTAATTCGCAAATTCATACACACCAATTAAAACAATTATCAATTAATACTCGCATTTTCATTTTAATTCGCATTTTATAATTTTTATTCGTATTTTGCATTTTATTTGTAGGACTCAGATAAAAATCATCATCGCCCACCGTCGGCTCGCCGAGGCTCATCACCGACGGCGGTAAAATTTTGCGGGTACCCGATAAATTCTCGGGTTTCCAACGCAAAACTCCACCGATTATTTTAAAATTATTCCCGCACAAATAATTAATATCACGATTATTATTCAAACAATTCCTGCAGAAAAGAAAATAAAAGTTTAAGATTATAACAATTAAATCCACTGCACAAACTTGGCCCAACAAGGCCCTGCACAAGCCCAACCGAAAAGCACAACAGATTAGCACAACCACCACACGCGCGGCCACACGCCACCCATACACACACCAACACAACCGACACACACACACAATCACAAACACACACACACACCGTTATACGCACGCATACACAGCTATACACATAACTATACACACACGAAGCACACAGGAAGAGCCGAATAAGCAATCGGAAAAGGAAGGGAAGCAGGGGCGGCGAGTCGCCGGGAAAGAAATTGAAGCAACATCGGCTTACCAGGCCGAGAAGTACGAAACGAACGGAATACAAAGAGGAGAGAAAAGAAATTGATCGAGTGAAGATGAGACTGGAGGAAGAGATCGATTGTGAGAGGAGAGGAGAAAGGCGGTGGCTACACAAGGGGGTGGGGGTTAGGTTATTATATATATATAATTTTTTTTCTTTATTTCCCGATAAATGAAATTTGTGCCGACATTTCAATCTTTTAACGAATAATTCACAAATAAAAGTAACCCGAAAATTCACAAAAGTAGTTTTAAAAATCTCGGGTTAATTTAAAACTATGAATGTAAAATTTCAATATTTTTTTTCAATTGTTTTTGGAACGTGCATTCCGACCCGTGTTTTGCAAATTAATAAACAGACGAGTGGTTAAATAAAGGTCAGAATGTTTCCGAAACAATTTTAAAATTCTTGAAATATTTCAAACTTACTAAAATAAAATTTTCATGATTTTTGAAACATTCTGGAATTAAATACGGATATTATGATTTAGTGAAATCAGAAAATCATTTAAAATTAACTAATTAATAAAATATTGATTTCTAAATTTTATAAACCCCTAAAAATAATAAATAAAATTATAAAATAATAAAATTAATTTTAGAAGTAATTTTAACATTTTTAAGAATAAATATTCAATAAAATCACTTTAAAATGAGTTAAATGCATACAGCTCGATAATTAATTATAAAATTAATCTCCACATCTAACAATCGCAAATAATTAATATCACAACAACACATAGCTGACAGAACCATCACATATTTTATTTATTTAATAATTCGATAATTACATTTACATATCGAATCCGAAAATAGGTTACTTAGCCGCTAAGTAACTAAAAAGATGATACGATTTTAATACCATAATTGGGATAATTACCAAAACAGAGCTTCCTATAAAATACTTTATACGAAATTAAGGTGATAATGTCTCACCTTTTGAGACTATGGATTCTTATCGATATATAAAATGATTTGTGTATCGAAAATTTAACACCGGGACTCGTACAGGTCAAACCGTACCCCTGATCGAAAAAGTCAAAACATGAAAAGTGTTCAGAATTATCAGATTAGGTTAGGAAGGAGTTTTCGGAAGAGTTTCGGGTTGTAAAAACGCAAAAACGATTGAAGTGGGACAATTTCTGATTCTAAAAAGTAATTTTATAATTATGTAAAAATAATCATTGTTAATTCTATAAATCCTTATAAAATCATATGATTATTCAAAAATTACCAAAAAAATACTAAAATTATCTAGATTTAATTCTGGATAATTGGAAATTAGAATATCTAAATTTTATCAGAAATAAACATTCAAATATTATTATCCATCATCAAATAATTCACCAAAATTCACACAAAACTCACATAATAATTATTTATTGATAAAAATAATTACATAATATTTCCCAGGCGTTACATTCTTCCCCCCTTAAAAGGATTATGTCCTCAGAATCATGCTAAAGAACAGACACTGCTACATTTTGAGTATCTACTTAAAACTTCTCAGGACTCACTACTTTAATCACGTTTCAACGGTCTCCTACCGTCATCAGATTTATCAGTTGCTCATGCAACCCCTAACTCAATCTTTTATTTCACATATTTGGAGCTAAATTACTCTTCATAATCATACACACATAAATGCCTTATGGACTCGTTACACCTGTGACAACAAGACCAACTCATTCACAATCGTTCTATCTATCTCACTATTTCAAAGGACTAACTTAATTTACACTAAACTTATTTTCTTTTTAATTTTGATAGTTCGTGTTCATGAACTTTCTATTTTTACTGACTGTTCTATTTTACTTTTTATGTCTCCTTCTGTTCGGTTAGCCTGACCTATGATCGTTTCCAATCGTATTCGAGAATCCTTAATCGGTCTCTTGGTATTAATACATATTTTGTTGTCATATCAAATTAGATATCAATACGAACTTTGATGCTCACAACATTTCATACTGAAGTCAACATCAATCATCTGCATTAATACCACCTTTGATGTCCAACAACAAAGTAAGTATCAGCATAACCCAGAAGACGGATCAAAACCTATTCTTCAGTTCCTAACTTTTCCAATGATTTTAACCATTTCCGAACAATCTTAATGGTGTTCACTCTTTTCTTTCTATTTGAACATCTGTTCCTAAATGGATCTTTCCTGTTTGGTATTTACCCACATACTGGAGCTCATAATCAATTATAACCAGAATTCATATCTTTGAAGCTGAGAATGCAGCTATTATTTTCCCACTCTTCGCAAGCATATCTTCAGGCGTTCAACTTGGTCTTTGTTAGGTCCCAATTTGTTTGTAGAAGGGGGGGTTGAATGCAAACAATACCGTTTCGTCGAATAAAATGCGGAATAAAATTGTGAAACAAAATTCAAGTTAAATAAAACTTTTATTAAACTTGAAAGGTGTTACAACTACGGTATCGATTACAAGGGATTAATCTCAAATCAATTATTACAAATTTAGAATAAATTCGACATGAACTTTTTCTATTTTTGTAATTAAAAGATCAAATGCTAAAAGCGATTTGAGATTAAGTTCTAGGGATTTTAATCCGCTAGATTGATATACAAGAACAAGATAAGTAATTCTAGTGGTTTGGATTTAACATTAACAAACTAGAATATTTGATCTTGAATAAGCAGATGAATGATGAAATATTTTCTTTTGTTTTCTGCTGTGTTTTCTTGTTCTGTATGTGCTGCTCTATTTTTTGCTGAGTAGTCTTTTGATATTGTCTTCTGCTTTCTTTTAATCAATCACAGCCTGAGTTGTTGAACTGGTGTGACAATCTATTTGAGCTTGAAAGACTTTCGGTGAGACAATCTATTAGAGCTAGGAAGACAATTAAAATGAACTAGCAAGACTTTCGGTATGACTATTGATTGTCATACCGATTGTCATAGTAGTACAATTGAAATTGTTTTTCTGAATACATAATTGATTTTAATCTAATTGAAAATTCTATCAATACAATCAACTGAATTAGCAAGACATTCGGTATGACTATCAATTGTCATACCGATTGTCATACTAGTACAATCAGTTGTCTTTTTAGAATTATCACAGATTTTAATCAATTAACATTCTGAAAATCCTCATTATTAATTCTAAATTAATTAATCAATTTAATTCAATTAATCAATAAATTAATCCTTGCAGATTTAATTTATTCTCTTAATTAAATTATATGACTTAATTAATTAATAGTGAATTAATACTATCCCTGAGCAGCATCCATTCTTCTGACAATCTTCTGAAAGTCTCTGAGACTTATGAATCAATTCCGTCACTTCAATGCTGACACTCGATGTACTTTCTGGTTCATGAGTGACTAACTTTCGTGACGTTTCTTCATGTCTTGACTTTGTTGTTCTGGTTGAATCCTTGTAATAAATGATACCTTGACGAGATCTCTGTCACTTGATTAAATCCACGATCTTGATTTATATCACTGAGGCATGATCAAATTCTTGAACTTCTTCCAGTGAATCTTCAAGTCTGCAGATGAACAATGTTTCTTTATTCTTTGACAGATGTTACTTTGTGAGATCTCTCTGATGCTTGATCCACTATTTACTTATTACATTCTTATTTGAGTTGAGTTAAATACTCGAATAAACGAGTAGGCTATGACATATGCCTTTCAATCTCCCCCTATTTGCTTGTTAGACAATAACAACAAATACCTAGAGGATAACTCAACTAACAAATAAGAAAAAGATATAAACAGTAATGTAAAGTAAATAGCAGAAAAGTTCTGGATTATATTTAACATTTTCCAGATTCCAAATGAAATTTACAAGTGAATACAAGATAGATGTTCCTCTAGCCTGAACATATAACTACATTAGACTATCTTGATTCATAACGCTCTAATCATATTACATTGAGTTTTGAGCTAATTGACTTTAGTTGTCTTCTCTTCTGACTTCACCTTCTTCTAAATCTTGAAGCAATTCCTTGTCAAAGATACGATCTTTTTCTGAAGTGAAGCTTGCAGGTCTGACTGGTTGAACTCCAACTGTCTTCAACTTATTCTTGAGTTGATTGTACCTTTTAACATTCTTCTCACAATAAGCTTGAATCAAGTCAGCAGCTTGAGTCTTCAACATGGATGAATATCCAGCAGTTCTCAAATGATGTTCCATCCAGACCAGATGCTTAGCTGAGTAGTCTTTAAGAGATTGTACATCTAGCTGACAGATTTGAAGACAATCAGACTTAAAGAATCTCACCTGATGAGGATTGTTGACCACTTGAGGACTAGCCCTGCTGGCAAACTCTTTAAGCCTTTCCCGAAGAACTTCATTCAACTCTGAGCTTCTTTTCACTTTGTTTAAAAGAACCCAAATCTCTGACAACGAACGATTCTCAAATAGATGAAGTGACACCTTGAATGATCCTTCACTCTGACAATATACAAAAATGCTCATCTCATTTAGGGATCTATCAAAAGCAGCTGTGATCCTTGAGACTTCAGTCTTGATAGCATTCATGTACATGTCATTGTTAGGATTTGAGATTTCCAGCTTGTCAAGAAGATGTAAGAACTGCCTATCATTGTTAGTGCATAGCTGAGGCATATCGAGTACTCTCCTAGCTTCATCCCACTTTCCACCAATCTTCAGTCTGACATCTCTTCTCCTTTCTTGAGCTTTAATGTCATGAAGACGTTGCTTTTGAAGAGTTTCTGTTCTTTGTATGTCTTTTCTCCTATCAATGATCTGTGAGACCTTCTTGAGTTCAGCTTCTTTTCTTTGCATCTCTGACTGCTCTTTCTGAAATTCTTTCTCAAACCTAGGATCCACTGTATCTTCTTCTTCCCAATCTTCAAAATCACTTTCTTCTTCAGCTTCAAATAACCCATCTTTATCTTCCTGAATTGGTTCAGTGGGAATGTCAAAAATATCGAAGTCATCCTGTTCTCCACTGTAGTAGGCATCATCAGCCTTTCCTTTATCTCCAGCAGAAGTATCTTTTTCTTTCCCTTTGGAACTACTCCCTTTCTTCTCCCCCTTAGTTGAGGGATCCTCTACTGACTTTCCTTTGAAACCTCCACCACTTCCAGAGCCTGATCCTCCACCAGACGGTCCTTCAAAATAAGCTCTTTGTTCTTCATTAGGGCAATGAGAATTCTTGATCATGTAATATAAGTGCTTCATGCCTTCATTTAGATGTTCCATGCCCGTCTCTATCTTTAGAAATCTTGAGTTGTCCAGTGAATGATTCATCTCAACGAGGTCTTCAAGAGAAGTCATTCTTGTATGTAGGGAGCAGAAGTTGGATATGTCATCAGCTGATAAATTTGGAGTGTCCTGAATAGAATTGAGCTTTGGTATTACAGTAGTCTTTAAATCTGAGATGTCATTCCTTATGATTGCAAGCTGATTGTCGACAGAGGTGGAAGAAGAAGACCGTTCAACCACTTGTGCTTTGAATGCTTGAGCTTCAGCTTGACTTTTAGCAAGTTCTTCTTTCAGGGCAGCAATCTGAGCTAACAGGTTGACAGTATCAGTGTCTGTGTGTGCTCTCACCTGAAGTTCACTCGTATTTGGTTCACTCATCTCACGTGCATGTGTTTCTCTCAATATGATTGCTCGTGAGGAGTCTTCCAATTGCTGTTCTTGTGTACCTGCATTGAAAATCACCCTAGCCTCTTCAAGAGAGGTCAGTGGTGGTGCAATGGGAATTCGCGAGTCCCGATCCTCAGTCAATGCTATCAAATCTTTTGGAATAGATGTCTGAATTGCTTCAGGGATAGATTGACCGAGTTGCCCTCCACTTTCTCCAGATAAATCTGCGAGTGGAGAATCCCATAAGGGAGCCAGAGTTGTTGGATCTGGGAGGGGAGAAAATGACTCTATTAAAGATGGCGGAGAGTCAGATTTTCCCTCTGAAGCATGTGACTGCTCTTCTGCCGTAACTATGGCAGGCACTGTAACCGACTCGACGTGCACTCCTCGCTGGGTGTCCTGAGTATTATCTGGGGAAGTGTATGGTTCCATTGTGAGTAATGGAATTGTGCTTGACTCAGTACAAGATGCCATGGCCCGATGGCGAATTTCAATAGATGCATCCTGTTGAGAGAATGCCTCTAGTAACTGTTCATTGGCCATTTCAAAGTCCATGTCCTGTTGGGAGGACAAGGATGGGCTTTCAGATGCCTCAGAATAGGTTTTTCTTTTCTTAGGAGGAGGCAGAGCTGAGGGTTCACTCATATTTGACATTGTACTACTTCCTAGTAATCTTCTGGGTAACATTTTAGACAGTGGGGGAGAGGGTGAGATAGAATGAGACTCTGTGTTTGGCTCTATGACCTGGGATTGAAGCTGTGGTTCTACAACTTCATGGTCAGCCCTATCAACCACTGAGGGTCTGTTAACAGAAGTAGGAAGAGAGTGAGAGTGAGAGTGAGGAGTTACTACCTGTAATGGAAGAGCCTGGGTGGCTTGAACCACTGGAGGTTGAGGTTGCTGTTCATGGCCGGGAAGATTAAAAATAGGCAAGGGAATATAATTGGCCATGAAAGCAGATACAAGTACTGGTACTTGCATAAATTTGAAGGTTGTGTCTTGGCGAGTGTAAATCTTTTTGCTAACTGGTGGGGGTTCGGTTACAGCAGAGTTAGCAAAAAGTGCTTTGTGTTCAGGGGTGAGTAGATGATCTGCTATAAGCATAAGAAAACGAGCATAGTAACATGATACCCTACGATTTGTAGAATGATCACGTAAAGCAGAAGTTAGACGTCTCAAGAGAATGGGAAAAAGTAGTTTGCCAAAATTGATTCTTTGATTGAAAACAACCGCAAGACCAATATACTGCAGGGTGGAAGTAATGTTATGAAAATTAGATTTTGTGCAGTTGGCAAACACTTTGGAAAGTGTATCGAAGAATATATCCCATTCAGACACCAAATTTGATTTAGAAAGTTTGGTTAAATTGATCACCCCCTGATAGTGAATAGCATTGAAAAAATTTGTGATATCATTTTCAGAGGGTAAATTACAGAAATTGTCTAGTGGAAAATTTAACGCACGATTGACGACTGTTTCATCAACTACATACTGTGTGTTTGCGATGGTGAATGAAAAAGATTTTGAATCATCGGCCACAGTAGAAGTTGTGCAAATCAGTCTAAGTAGATCGACGTTTAAAATCACATTTGATTTAATAGCAGAGCTAACAATCGAATGATCATTTAAAAATCTAATCCAAGGCTTAAATTTTTCAACATCACATTTTTCCGGAATGAAATAACCAACTTGATTATGCGCGACAATTTGGAAATTGAGAGCCATTTTTTATAAAATAATAATAAGACACAAGCTTTTCAGAATTTTAAGAATAATATTAAGAAAATTCGAATTAATTAAATTAATTTAATAATTCGAATTAAATTAATTATAATCGAAAAATTTAGACAGAAATGTATCTCGTTAAAATTCTTAAATCACTAACACAGTTTTGACACACCAAAAGACACAAATAAGAAATTAAAATTAAAATGGAATTTGAAGGGGCAAACTGATTTTAATTTGATTTTTGCGTTTTTTTTTTTATAATAACTTTTATTTTTAAGAAAATTCAACAGCACTTGTTTATGTATATACTTATATGTATATATCACTAAAGTGATGATTAAGTGTGCTGAGTAAAAACTCGAGCAAGGAAATATGGTGACTGTTTTTTTTTTTTTGTTTGTTCGAGGAGAGAGAAGAGAGAAAATGAGAGTGAAAACTGTTAGAAATTTTTTTGAAAATGAACTGCTAAGTTGAATTGGTGAAAAACAACACAGCAACAGCCTTTATATAACAGCTGGTATGACAATCCGGGATTGTCATACCGATTGTCATACCAGGCAAAAAGAAGAAAAATAAATAACAGAATGAGTATTAAAATTATAACTGGTATGACAATCTGATAGTCATACCGATTGTCATACCAGTACAAAATAAAACAATATAATTCTGATATTAATTTTATTACTGGCATGACAATCAATAGTCATACCGATTGTCTTGCCAGTTATAAAATTAATCTGATTTTAAAATAAGCAATCATTATTACTAAAATGACTTTCAGCAAGACAATTTCAATTGTCTTGCCGATTGTCTTTCTAGAATAAGATAAAATAAGCATTAACAGATTTATATTTTCATGTTTACTGAAATGATTTTCAGCAAGACAATTTTAATTGTCTTGCCGATTGTCTTTGCAGTAGAAAAACAAAATGAATATGTACAGACAACTATTAATGTACTGAAGCTATATTTCATAATAGTACAACTGAAATAAACACTTAAAATTTTCACAGAGACACAGACAATATTTCAGAATTAATTATTTTTATTCTAAAAATAGATTTCTGTTGAATTTTAGCAAATAAAATTCATAGAAAAATATCTTTAGAGGAAATAAAATATTCTGAGATATTTTAAATTAACAAGTAGAGTAAATAACATAGATAAGATAATATATATTACATAGAAATAAGCAAGAAATATGATAAAATGATAAAATAAATTTGCAAATGAATTTTTCATTTATGAAAAATTCATTTGTAAATTCATTCAAGAACAGATTCCAGATATTAATTAAATTAATCACAAAAACTATTTAACATGCCCAATTTACCAACTAATCTGGTAAATGTGGATTCATCAAGTGGTTTAGTGAAAATATCTGCTATTTGTTCTTCTGTTGGAACAAAAAATAGTTCAACAGTACCATTCATGACGTGCTCTCTAATAAAATGATACCTGATGTCAATGTGCTTTGTCCTCGAGTGCTGCACAGGGTTGTTGGTGATGGCTATTGCACTTGTGTTGTCACATAAAATAGGAATCTTGTTCAATACAGAGCCATAGTCTCGTAGTTGGTTCCTAATCCACAAGATCTGAGCACAGCAGCTTCCAGCAGCAATATATTCAGCCTCGGCCGTTGAGTTGGAAACTGTTTGCTGTTTCTTGCTGTACCATGAGACTAGCCTGCTTCCTAAGAATTGACAACTTCCTGAGGTGCTTTTCCTATCAACAACACTTCCTGCATAATCTGAATCTGTATATCCGACAAGGTTAAAACCAGATTCTTTAGGGTACCAAATACCTAGATTTGGTGTTCCCTTAAGATATCTTAAGATTCGTTTAACAGCAACGAGATGAATATCTCTAGGATCCGCTTGGAACCTTGCACATAGGCATGTAGCATACATAATATCTGGTCTACTTGCAGTAAGATAGAGTAACGAGCCAATCATACCTCTGTAGCTTGTGACATCTACCTTAATGGAGTTTTCACATGGTCCAAGCTTGACAGCTGTAGTTGATGGAGTCCTTGCTGATGCAGAATCCTCCAGATTGTATTTTTTGAGGAGTTCCTTGAGATACTTGGATTGACAAATAAATGTTCCGTCTAACCTTTGATTTACTTGTAATCCAAGAAAGAACTTCAGCTCTCCCATCATGCTCATTTCAAACTTGCTGTGCATTAACATTTTCTTGGTGACTGTTTTAGCCCATAGATAGCCTTGAAAAGAAAGAAGACAAAATCCATATGATCTGGATCTTCAAAACCAGGAGGTTGCTCTACATATACCTCTTCATCCAGCTTTCCATTCAGAAAGGCGCTCTTGACATCCATTTGATAAACTTTAAAGTTTGAAAATGCTGCGAATGCCAGAAATATCCTGATGGCCTCAAGTCTAGCCACTGGAGCATAGGTTTCATCATAATCAATACCTTCAGCTTGAGAATACCCTTTAGCTACCAGTCTTGCTTTGTTTCTTGTAACCACACCATCTTCATCTAGTTTATTCCTGAATACCCACCTTGTACCAACAGCTTTCTTGTGTACAGGCCTAGGTACCAGTTTCCAGACTTGTTGACTTTCAAACTGATTGAGTTCATCTTGCATAGCAATCACCCAATCTGGATCAGTCAGTGCTTCTTCAATTTTCTTAGGTTCCATCTCAGAAAGAAATCCTGAGAACAGACACTCATTTTGAGTAGCACGTCTAGTTCTGACTCCAACATCTGGATCACCAATAATCAACTCAAAAGGGTGAGCTTTATTCCAGACAGTCTGTCTTGGAAGATTTGATCTTGATGATTCGCCTTGAAATTCATTGTGATGTTGTGTCCTACTAGATGATCCTTCAGCATCTCCCCCTGAGTTGTTGCCATGTTGACTTGAAGATTCTCCGTCAGTAGCAGTGGTATCTCCATTGTTTCCAGAGTTTCCATCACTATTACCTTGAGTATTATCAGGATTAACAGGTTCTTCAACAGCAACAACCTCAGGTTCTTGACCATGTTCTGACTCTGAATCTGACGTATCATCAAACTTCAGTTTCTCAGAAGGATCTTCAGTTTGGATACTAGGGAGTTTAGTGTCATCAAATGTAACATTTACACTTTCAGTTACTTTGTGTTGATCAATGATATACACTCTATATGATCTTCTTCCATATCCAACAAAAATACCCTCATATGCCTTTGCCTCGAACTTACCACGACGATCATCTCCATCCTTGAGCACGAAGCATCTGGCACCAAATACATGAAAGTATTTGATAGAAGGTTTCTGTTCATTCAAAATCTCATAAGGAGTTTTCATGAAGTCTTTGTTGATTAGAGTTCGATTCTGAGTATAACATGCAGTATTGACAGCTTCAGCCCAAAAGTACATTGGAAGACCTGATTCATTTAACATCGTTCTTGCAGCTTCAATCAATGTACGATTCTTCCTTTCTACCACTCCATTTTGCTGAGGGGTTCTAGGAGCTGAAAATTGTCTGGTAATCCCTTTGTCTGTACAGAATCCATTTAGAAGTGCATTCTTGAATTATGTTCCATTATCTGACCTTATTGCTCTAACAGGGACGTTAGAATCTAACTCAATCATCTTGATATGATCAATCACAACTTGTGGTGTTTCATCCTTAGAGTGAAGAAATAAAACCCACGTATACTTGGAATAGTCATCAACTATCACAAGACAGTAACACTTCTTTGACATAGAAAGGATATTAACTGGACCAAATAAATCCATGTGCAATAATTGCAGAACACCAGTTATGGAAGATGTGTCAGTGCCTTTGTGACTTGCTTTCTTTGACTTTCCTTTCTGGCAAGCCTCACATAGTCCTTCTGGAGAGAATTCCAGCTGAGGCAGACCTCTTACCAATTCTCTTTTGACAAGAGAATTCATTGTCTTGAAATTGAGATGGGAAAGTCTCTTGTGCCATAGCCAACTCTCATTTGACGATGCTTTTGCATAGAAACAATTGACTTCAAGATTGCTTCCAGAGTTCATGTCAGCTACGAACAGATTTCCTTTCCGTATTCCCATTAAGGAGGGTTTTTCACTTTTCTTGTGCAGAATCTGACACTTCAGCTTGTCGAATAAAACATTGTAGCCGTTGTCACAGAACTGACTAATGCTAAGCAGATTGTGTTCAAGTCCTTGCACAAGATATACATTTTCAATGATAACATTTCCAGCTTGCAAACAGCCATATCCCTCCGTTAAACCTTTGCTGTTATCTCCAAAGGTAACCACTGGGCCAGCTTTCTCAACCACATTTGATAGCAGGGCTCTATCTCCGGTCATATGTCTTGACGATCCACTGTCAAGAATCCACACTACCGGTTGTACCTGTTTAATGCCCTGCAATACAAATGGATTAGAACTTCTTCGGAACCCAAGCTTGGCTGGGTCCGGCATACTTGTAAAATTGGCCTTTATCAGGCAAAACAACATTCTTAATTTCACTATTCTCAACATTCTCAATGACTGAACATTTGACCTTTAAAACAGCCTTATCAGATTTATGTTTAGGCTTAGGCACAAATGTCTCCTTTCTAGCTTTAGGAGGACTAGCAGTCTTAGACCTATCATGCTTTCTATTATTCACATGCTGACGAGGAGTAGTCTTATCATTAGAAGCATGCTTACCATTAAAATAAGCAAACAACAGATTAAAAGCACAAGACATACAATCAGGAACACCACATGCTTTATGAGAAGGATTAACAATAGGCAACTTATGCATGGTAGACATGGCATTTGTGCTATCCAACTCATGTGTGTCTGAGTTAGTCTCAGTTGCTTTCACAACCTTGACTGGGACTTTTGACACACTTGACTTGGAGACAGCTTTCCCATTAGCATTATCTTCAGCACGGATTTCTTCTTGAATAATAAAAGAGGTCTCATCAAATGGTTCAGCAATTGATTCCTTATAGAGGGGTTCATCAACACCCTTAAGCACATGTGGTACTTCCCTGCCTTTAGCACATACATGAGGAGGGGAGTTTATGCCTAATTTTCCAATAGCAGCATTGTAATCATAACCTATTCCATGTGTTTGATTAACAGCTTGCTTATTGTAAAACTCTTTGGACTTCGAACAAGAATTAAAGTAAGCTTTAACCTTAGCCTCAAGACCGGTGATCTTGTCTTTGAGAATAGTTTCGAGTTATCTATAACAGTCAACTCTATTCTCTAGAAAAGATACTTGGTCTTTAAGTTTATCTTGATTAATGTGCACAAGTCTTAATTCATTGACCTCTTTCTCAAGGTCTTTGATTTGTTGATTTAACAATTCATTATCACGACGAGCACAATCTAAGTTACCTCTTAGATGATAAACCATTTCAGCATCAGAAAGTTTTACCTCTTTTCTTGACGATGAGGTGCTTGCATCACTAGCCATGAGAGCAAGATTCCCAACTTCTTCATCTTCACTGTCAGTATCATCCCAGCTTCTTCCCTTTGCCAGGTACGCCCTTTCAGATTTACTCTTCTGATTAGAATCGTAAGAGTTCTTCCTTGCTTGTTTTGGCTTCCTGCATTCTGTGGCAAAGTGTCCCAACTCATTACAGTTGAAGCATCGAATGGTGCTTCGATCAACCATCCCTGTTTTATACCCACCACTGCTGGTGTTAGAGGATGAAGATCCACCTTTCTGGAATCTGTTGTAGTTGGACTTGTACTTGAACTTGGGATTCCTTTTGAATCTGACATTTGAGAATCTCTTGACAATCAGGGCCATTGACTCATCCTCCAATTGCTCCAGTTCTTCCAAGGAATAATAATCATCTCCTGATTGATTTGTAGTAGGTGAATCAAATTCTGCTACTATCACATTATCTTCAACCTTGGAAGACTGTACCATTCTATCTGACTGTTGAGATTGTTGTTGATATAGTGGTTGTTGTTGTTGTTGTTCATCAGCTACCAGAGCAGTAGACGTGCTGACCACTCTTCCTTTCCCGTAAACTTCCTTCTGCTGAATCTGCTCCAACTCATAAGTCTTTAACACACCATATAGCCTTTCCAAAGAAATCTCACTCAGATCTCTTGCTTCTCTTATGGCAGTGATTCTATGTTCGAGATGAGTTGGCAGTGTTAAAAGGAACTTTTTATTGACCTCCCTGATGGAATAGTATTTACCATTAATGTTCAGGTTGTTGATCAATGCATTGTACCTCTCAAACACTTCAGTGATTCCTTCTCCTGGATTAGATTTAAAGTATTCATACTCAGAGGTTAGGATTTCTAGTTTGTTCTCCCTAACTTCCTCTGTGCCTTCATTAATAATCTCAATAGTTTCCCAGATATGTTTAGAATCTTTACAATTCATCACATGTCTGTTCATTAGGGGATTAAGGGAATCTACTAAGATTAATTGAAGGCTAGCATTCAGGGAAGCTTCTTCTATTTCAGCAGGAGAGAAGTCCTCAGGATCCTTCACATAAGTTCTCGCTTTGGTGATCACCACATCATTCTCTATTACCTCTGGTTCAATAACCATAGGAATTTTTGGACCCTTCTTCAACACTTGCAAATATTTGGGATTAGCAACCTGTAAAAACAGTAGCATCTTCTTCTTCCACATCACATAATTTTCTTTATCGAAAAGTGGAATTTTAACGGTTCCAACTTTTTGTGTAGTCATTATGAATTTTTGAGTGAATAAAAATTCAAGAAGTGAAAGAAACACAAAAGTCTAGGATCTTGATTTGTACGTTAATCAGAAGGCTCTGATACCAATTGTTAGGTCCCAATTTGTTTGTAGAAGGGGGGGTTGAATGCAAACAATACCGTTTCGTCGAATAAAATGCGGAATAAAATTGTGAAACAAAATTCAAGTTAAATAAAACTTTTATTAAACTTGAAAGGTGTTACAACTACGGTATCGATTACAAGGGATTAATCTCAAATCAATTATTACAAATTTAGAATAAATTCGACATGAACTTTTTCTATTTTTGTAATTAAAAGATCAAATGCTAAAAGCGATTTGAGATTAAGTTCTAGGGATTTTAATCCGCTAGATTGATATACAAGAACAAGATAAGTAATTCTAGTGGTTTGGATTTAACATTAACAAACTAGAATATTTGATCTTGAATAAGCAGATGAATGATGAAATATTTTCTTTTGTTTTCTGCTGTGTTTTCTTGTTCTGTATGTGCTGCTCTGTTTTTTGCTGAGTAGTCTTTTGATATTGTCTTCTGCTTTCTTTTAATCAATCACAGCCTGAGTTGTTGAACTGGTGTGACAATCTATTTGAGCTTGAAAGACTTTCGGTGAGACAATCTATTAGAGCTAGGAAGACAATTAAAATGAACTAGCAAGACTTTCGGTATGACTATTGATTGTCATACCGATTGTCATAGTAGTACAATTGAAATTGTTTTTCTGAATACATAATTGATTTTAATCTAATTGAAAATTCTATCAATACAATCAACTGAATTAGCAAGACATTCGGTATGACTATCAATTGTCATACCGATTGTCATACTAGTACAATCAGTTGTCTTTTTAGAATTATCACAGATTTTAATCAATTAACATTCTGAAAATCCTCATTATTAATTCTAAATTAATTAATCAATTTAATTCAATTAATCAATAAATTAATCCTTGCAGATTTAATTTATTCTCTTAATTAAATTATATGACTTAATTAATTAATAGTGAATTAATACTATCCCTGAGCAGCATCCATTCTTCTGACAATCTTCTGAAAGTCTCTGAGACTTATGAATCAATTCCGTCACTTCAATGCTGACACTCGATGTACTGTCTGGTTCATGAGTGACTAACTTTCGTGACGTTTCTTCATGTCTTGACTTTGTTGTTCTGGTTGAATCCTTGTAATAAATGATACCTTGACGAGATTTCTGTCACTTGATTAAATCCACGATCTTGATTTATATCACTGAGGCATGATCAAATTCTTGAACTTCTTCCAGTGAATCTTCAAGTCTGCAGATGAACAATGTTTCTTTATTCTTTGACAGATGTTACTTTGTGAGATCTCTCTGATGCTTGATCCACTATTTACTTATTACATTCTTATTTGAGTTGAGTTAAATACTCGAATAAACGAGTAGGCTATGACATATGCCTTTCAGTCTTCCTTAGTCCTTGAACTAGCGAGGATGTTATCAATAAATACACTCACACTATCCCAATACTCCTGGTACATTGTGTTCACTTAACCTTCAATCTTACAATTCCCGATAATCGATGCGTAAACTCATATCTCTATTTTCTTTTTCCATAACCACTTTTGTGCTTAGCGAAAAATACTTTTTATTTCTTTATTCTTTCATTCCACATTTATGAGGTTTTCCTTCACTTATTATTTCATCCCTATTGAGTTAGACGATATGGGGTTTTTGTCACCAGCTTGACTCTGTGCAGTAACCGACGAGAAATCCTCACCTCATTCCCTGAGGTAATCTTGATAAAGCATTCATTCGAACCTCCGGGACTTCACTTTAGTTCTAAAGAATTCCATTTTGAGATTTA
This sequence comes from Apium graveolens, assembly GCF_009905375.1. Taxonomy (NCBI): domain Eukaryota; kingdom Viridiplantae; phylum Streptophyta; class Magnoliopsida; order Apiales; family Apiaceae; genus Apium; species Apium graveolens. The sequence continues at coordinate 202,793,874 of NC_133654.1, forward strand.
TTACAACGTGCTTCTCCAATCATTTGCCATTAATACCTTTGTGTAATCATCCCTGTTTACACGCATTTTTGGAACAAATTCTTGTCTCCAACTATCGACGTTTCATCGCATTCTCCTAATAGTTCTAGCACAACTGGCGTTCATACCTTGCATATATCCTGGATTATTTTATAAAATTTCTTTATCATCCTTTTGATTTTATTTCTTGTCTTGATTAGTTCTTCATTCTCATTATTCATTATCTTTTTCATACATAACGAATTTCTTTTTCTTAGTAATATTAATCTGTTTATCATTGGATAAGTCATTTCTGGAGTTCACACTGGAATGAAGGCTTTTATTTGTACTTTTTAAATTCTTACTAACAGAATTATCGAATTTCCTCGGTAGCGATTTCCTTAGCCTTGCTTGACGTATCACAGATCGCGTGTTTGACTTCTCTTCATTGACCATCATTTCTTTTTCCTGAGTTCACATGCGGACTTCATCAATCTCCGTCTTTCATTAGATGCTTGAATTTGCGAGCTTTCCGTTATCTTACAGCAACTTCCATTCAATCGCCGTGCAAAAGAAGTGTACATTCTAATCTTCCAATAATTCGTCATTCGATATGGGTATACATCTAAGTTCTTCCTGGAACGCTATTACAGATGATATAATCCCTTTTTTTTATCTTGAACCTTCAGTTCTTAAAAATATTCTTCTTACTAGCATGTACCAGTAACTTCATGTTCCTCTTATTCAACGAAAAGAGTGTATTCTTCTGAATCAAACCTTATACCTGATTGCAGTAACATCACGCTAATTGAACTAAGCCTTCAATTTATGTTAACGGCATTATTTTTTTCTAAATTTCTTATCGCTTTGATTTCGGATCTGGAAATCATGTTAGAGCTTGACTCAATCTAATTGGAATCGATTTTTATTTAAGTAACCATTGGTTGGCAAAGTGGATCAATCAACTCCTTTAACCGATCACTTAAACCAAGTGCTAACTAGCTAACTGGAATCAAAGACCAATTATATAAAATTGGTTTGGTCATAACAACTTTCTCAAGAACCGAGATCGCAATTATTTGGAGTACTGACGAGAACGACCATATACTTCTTTGTTCTTGAACGTAGGACATTTCTGAAAATTTGGGCAGCACTTCCCCTATACCATTGACTACCAGTCGGACTTAAGCCGACACCATCAATCAACCAAATCATCCACAATCATATCCACCCACTTTCATCAACCAAAATCATCAATTCCCATAATTCACCTTTGATCAGCATCTGACTGGCATAACATATCTCTTCTTAATTGGGATTGGGTCTGATACCCACAATGATTAATATAACCATACATTTCTCAATTCTTTTAGAATATTACGAATTGTCCTTAATGAATTTATCTCGTTGTTTTTCAAGTATTTTATTTCGTGATTCTTTTAACTTATTTCTTGTCATTACCCATTGTGTACAGTTACTTTTAAGAATTAAACCGCATCCTTCCACCAATCACAACAATCATTTATCTTGGATGTTACACATTCAATTTTATTAACAAACCTGTTTATCTTTGAATAACCGCACGCGGTTTTCATTATTATCGTCGTAATCTGATGGAAACTTAATCTTTATCTCGTTATTTCTAAAACCTCCACAGTCGAATCACCATTGCTTCACCTCTACTTATGTTCCCGTATCAAACTTTCGTCACTGACCGGGGTATGAGCATTTAATTTACCATCACTTGTTTACGCAAGTTAGAGATCTTCACATCTTCTTGAAGAACACGTTCGAAGTTCGATTTCATTTAAGATTTCTTCCATCTTGAATTTTCACGACTAATATCTTTTCATGATGAAGGGATGCCTCGCGTATTAACCGCCTGTCTGAGTCATTGTTTAGAATTTCCTTGATCTTTGATCGTCATCCCGATACTCTTTTACTTCGTCTGACACACACAACTTTGCTTCCTTATTTTGAAACTAATTTATTCATTACGTTTCACTAACAATTTTATTTTATTTTTCATCGAAGTCTTCTGATTTGAAGTGTATCGCGTTAACGTACTCTACCGTACTGATGAGATCCCTGTAGCAAGAACAACTGTCTGACTTGATATCTTCGCCATGTCCACATTTGTCGGTGCATCCATTTTTCCTCGCTAGTAGATGTCCACCATTTATCGATTTGCAGTCGTATCTATGTTCGTTGTATAGTTCCACGTATCACACTATTTCATTTCTTATGAAATTGTCAGAGAATAGACTTTACGCAAAAGGAGAGTTTGTGAACATAATTTTGATTGAAAAATGGAATAAGGAATAACAATGCAACAACCAATTGAAAGAATTTGTAAATCGGAAAATTGAAGGAAGAAAAATGAGGGAAGAATGAGACAACCATATTCGTACTCAAGATGGCCAGTCTTTCATACTATATGACATACAGTACATGATTAGGTGGCGTCCCACCCGAATCTTCGTCATTTCGACAAAGCGTCACATCACCACACTGTTGTCTCAATCAGGAATCAAGAATTTGAGAAGAGAAACAATTCAGATGAAATATAGAAATTTTATTTTCGCCTCAAATGATTTATCCACAGAAGAAACTCATATGTATTCAAGAGTCAAGAAAACATATACTACCGTATCAGAAGAAAGAATGTCAATGTTGATCATCTTCCACGCTTCACTTATGTATGCTTTCAGAAACCATTTGAATGAGAGATTCACCGTTTAGGTCACGTTATAACTTCAGAATGTCGTCTTTCACGGAGAAATTTAAACTTTCTTCTTACTAGTGGTCTACTTGATCCTTCAAATTAACAATACTAGGTATATATCCATTCTTCTTTTTAGGTCATTTTCAGTTTACAAGAACATTCATAGTAATACGACAACCAAATTATAAAATTCATTTTATACAAAAATCCTCTGAAAGTTGATTAAGAAAATCTTTTCCAAAATCTCATTTTAAAATTTTGATAGACAAATATTTGGTCGTCATTACTATATAAGTTACTTGCTATTTTTATGATTTACTAATGGAATGTCTAATTAAAAGAATGCCCATATAAGGGTCTCTCCACTTTGGTACTTCTTCCACTTTTCCTGGGACTCTGTTCGCATTTCTTAGTCGATGAAACTTCATTTACCGTGGTATATCATTTTATTCCTAACTCGAACCCAACGTTGACGTCTGCCATGGTCTTTCATATTCTTGTCGTCGTCCTTGACATTATGCTTACAACCACGCATGTGCTTCGATGCTCTGTCCGTAGAAAAGGGCGCACCTTCTTGCTAGTCTTACCTTTACCTAGTAAGGTAGATATTATTCCTTGCGCAGCTCCCGATAAGTGGTAAGAATCTTCTCGCAACGGCGGTGCCTTCAAAACGTGCAACGTTGGTTCTTCATCAGCTTCCATCAACTGGTTGCCTCCGACGAGAAGCTCTCATACTACTTAATTCTAAGTTAAATCGTGCCAACACTCACCTAGCTTCCCTTAAACAAGTGCTCACGAAATCACCCGCATTTCCTTTAAAACCACATGAAAAGTAGGGTAACATACCCAGTCTCCGTCGATCCATCGATTTCTTATTATTGTATGATCTGAGGTTTCAGTATACCTATGATGTTGTGATATTCGCCTTACACTTTCTCAACGATCCTATCTTAGCTACTCCATCTCGGATCTACTAACCCTAATTCGCACTCAACTCAATTTATCCTAAATATGCCTAGGGTCTATCCTATCTTGTACGACCTATCATTCTTATCTTACTCTCACCTATTCTTATTTCAGTGACCAATAACCTGCAGCTCTGATACCAACTTGTAACATCCCAAATCCGGGGTCAAGATTTGGTGTCACTAAACCATCTTTACATAAAATAAAATAATAAACAAATAACCCCTTGAATCCGGATCATTTATAGGTTATGGTATGAAACAAGAATCTAACCTTCCACTATTTACAACAACTAAAATATAAACGTAAATACCTTCGAACTACTGCTCGTATCATATTCTTCTAACTTCTTCAACCTCTCGCAGCGGAAATTTCTCTAACTTCTGCTGTCTATCAAAGCTATTCACTTCTATCCTTATCTGTTTCTGCCAGAAATAAGAATTGACAAAGCAAGAGTGAGCCAAAAATACCCAGCAAGTATATATTTTGAGTTTCAAACATTAATATCAAAGAAAAACTACCAGACAAAATCTCTGAAATATTTTGAAGAGCGAAACACGAAATCATTTAAAGGATATACTTTATCAAATTAAAATCAATTTGATTTGCATTGCTATAAATCACATAGGGAATAAAGACATTTTTGTAAGAGCTTCAGAGATCGCGTGTTTTCAAAATAGCTTCTGGTAACACTTCATACTTGAGCAACGAATGCAATAACTATTCATAAAACGACGTTCAAGAAATTCCTTACTATTCAGTATCCATCATTATCGACTAAGTTTCCATAGACTTAGCCTGCTAAACCAGCCTGATAAGGACGGGTTGAATAATTAAGAAGATCTCAATTCATTCAAGATTCTAACTATCACTGAACAACAAATGCTGCAGCAATAATCTGAACCTCGAATTTATTTAGAAATATTGTAATTTCCTGAAACTGGGTGCTAAGGAAAACTAACTTTAATCCATAATCACATTTTTTTTTAAAAAAAATGCCATTAATGGCGATCAACAACAAATTAGACTGGACACTAGTTCACATCTATATTCTGCTGATCAGTCAGAATATAATGCAGATCTATATCTCAATATATAGATCTAGTCGGGTCCCCAGGCACTACGGCCCATCTCGAGGCACCAGTCATCCCGGTCCTCAGGATTAAGCGAAACTCAATCCCCAAAATATCACTATCTAGCCCGTAGAGTGTTTTGATGTCAAATCAATTTGAATTCAAAACATCCCAATTCAGGGTTCGCAAATAACCCGAAAGAATGGGTATTTGCTCACGAGAGCAATCGAATTATAGGAACAATAATGAAAGGAACGTGCATAATCAGAGTAATTGCAGCGAAATGTAAAATAGTTAACTATTCTGAACTTAGAATATGAGCGAATAAATATTTGCAGTATTTAAAAGAAAATTCAAGAATACTTGCAGTATTTAAAAGAAAAATCCAGAATACTTGCCTCAATAAGCTTTAACCGCTATCGACTTTGGTTCGACTTTGATCATTTGGCTTTATCGTCAAACTACTATCCTATTCTGGATACGATCCCAACATTCAGACCCTTCAGTTGGAACTTCGTTGATTTCGACGTCTAATCACTAGATCGTTCCTAGTTCGATGTCAAATCTCGGGTCTTCCGTCTAAAACCTACAGGGTTAAAATACCCTAATTCAGATAACCGCTTAAGCTTAACATCAAATTGTTATCCTATTCTAACCATATGATTTTATCACCGAATTTATATTTATATGTATTATCGAAATACACATAGCAATTATGGTTCACATCTTCGAAACTCGGTTTGGTATTTATTTTCAGAAAATACGTATACTCGTCGTTTCGAAAAACAGGGTAATCGATTATTTATAAATTATCTTGTCTCAATCACAGTCAAGTTCATATAATATAATTGTATATGGTTATTCGACATCTCCGATAATTATAGGTTACGTTCCCGTATTTTCGGAATTAGTTTTCCGAAAATCGGGCAGCGTTTCCTTTGTTTATCGGTCTACCCGTCGAACATCCCGACGTCAAATCAATCACAACCAATTTCAAACCAACTACAATTCAATTCCCAACCATCAATTTTAATTCACAATATTAATTCACAAATTCATACACACCAATTAAAACAATTATCAATTAATACTCGCATTTTCATTTTAATTCGCATTTTATAATTTTTATTCATATTTTGCATTTTATTTGTAGGACTCAGATAAAAATCATCATCGCCCACCGTCGGCTCGTCGAGGCTCATCGCCGACGGCGGTAAAATTTTGCGGGTACCCGATAAATTCTCGGGTTTCCAACGCAAATCCCCACCGATTATTTTAAAATCATTCCCGCACGAATAATTAATATCACGATTATTATTCAAACAATTCCTGCAGAAAAGAAAATAAAAGTTTAAGATTATAACAATTAAATCCACTGCACAAACTTTGTAACACCCCCAAATCCGGGGTCGGGGATCCGGGTTGTCACGAGTTCCATTTCCCTTAATAACACCCAATCTTAATAATTAATCAACTATTCTGTACTGTGACCCCACCATAAACACACACACCACAAGTTATAGTCTCAGAGATGAATATCTAAAAATAATCACAAGTCGTTTTATTCCACAATTATATGCCAATACACCTTAAAAGGGTTTCTGAATAAATTTACATTTCTTTGCCATTATTACAATTCATAAATATACATAAATCTGGTTCATCAATAGTTGAAAACCTAGCCTATTGTTAGCTCCTACCTCAGCTACGGCGGCATCAACGCTTCCAGAAAACTGCGGAACATTTTCTAACCGCTTGCGAATTGGAAGCTTGGTCAAGTTCATCTTGTCTAGCTGATGTTGTGTGATGAAAGAAGAAAGCAAGGGTGAGCAACAAGCCCACCAAAATAATATGTATAATGATTTACAATATATGAGCATTCTCATAGTACTCATGAAAGTCTTGGTCAAGAAGAAATGAACCAAGTTTGATATCTTACCGCGACCAAGTCGCAAAATATTCAGTATATATGTACATATATACTTTTCACAATCTTTGAAATCCTCTGGCATGTATAATATACACAGAGTTCCCGTTTATAACTGTATAAAATATCGTTGCAAGGTGATCTCATATATCTAACCTTGTCTCAACGTTTTTCCGAAAATCTTTGACATGCACAAGATAATCATTTACTAGATATAAGTTTAAAAGATGAAGTTATAAGATACTCCAATATACTTATATCCGAATACTACTTGAACTACCACCGTTCAAGTTATAATCAGTTTCAAAAGTTCATCACCCAGATGAGACTACAAGATAAGACTTGAATGGATTCAATCCTTGAAATATCATTATAAATAATGAAGTTACGAGATACTTCATTAAGTCCCGATATATATATACACCTATATATATATATACATTTCATACACTCCTTGAAAACCTCTGTTATGAAAATTATAAACAGAGTTGCAATATCCAATGAATTTTGGAAAGGAGAAAACCTTGGCATAAACCTGATATCTTGCTGATCAGGCAAAGATACCAATAAGTAACATTTTCTACTGTAGATGGATGAATTCCTTGCCGGTCATCACCCTGGTCGTATTCGGACCTCGCGCTAGACCGTTACCCGGCCACTCATGCGTGGATGGACTGTTACCCAGCCACTTACACCTTCATAGACCGTACCCCGGCCTGTCGCTTATACCGACTCAATTAGATGGACTTACTTCCCGAACATTGGGCAAGTAATCAAATTGTTTTCTCAAAACAGCAACCACGTTGCGAATATAAAATACACCACATAGCCGGATCCCTCGAATTTTTTTTGAGCGAGTATTCAAGTCCCCTTCGAAAGGAAGATCTTAAATTTGAAAACGAGTTTTGGGATCCGCTTTAACTTTTAAAATCATTTTGAAGACTTGAAAACATTTTTAAGAATGTTTGGAGTAATGCTGATTTAATGAAATAAATCAGTCCCAATATATTAGAAAATATCTGAATATTATTAAATAATATTCCCATAAGGATAATCTCTATATAAATAACTTGAAGTAGAAGTTGTAAAACTTATACTTGAAATGAGTATTAAATAACCAAAGATATACTTATACGAAAGTACTATCTTTATTTGAATAATCAAAAATAAGTTTGATTATCGACACCTTATTATTTAATAAAATAAAGAATATATTTCAGTAAATAATCGGAGTCATAGGTCCTCAAATGAATATTCAAATAATATTCAATAAATAATATAAAGTGAGTCATAAGTCCTCGAATGAATATTCAAGTAATATTCATTAAATAATATAAAGTTATCGAATAAACCTTATTCGATTAATAGTTTTTAAAAACCATATCAATATATATATATAAATATATATATATATATATATATATCATATACTCGGGAACATCTACTCCCGGTTTTAGAAAAGGGTTCACCTTTGGGTCCCCTATACTCGGGGTATACGCAAATACTGCTTATCTCTAGCATAGGTATTATGCAACTAATAAGCATTTGAACCAACAGATATATAAATCAAGAATACGAAACAGGCATGCATATATACCATATCACATGCTCCAATATATCGCAAGAATTTTCTAATAACAAATATGCATTTATCACAAGATCATGCATATACACATATACATCACAACAACAGTTATACGGGTAGAAAACTTGCCTGAGCGACTGGGGGTTACAAATGGCTTGGGACGAGTCTGGTAACCTATAAACAACATATAAGTTGGAATTAAACCAAAGTCACTTATAAATCTATACTTTAACCAATTTAAACTCTAACGCTCGCTTTGCGCTTAACGATTCACTTATGTCGCTCGAGTACCCTCGGCTCCACCATTTTTAATAAATTAACCATTACGAGTTTTAAGGTGATTCTTTCGCGAGTGTCTTACCAACTGCCTATTCCACTTAACATAATTGTTTCATACTCCAATTAGTCCTTTAAGGTCTTTAACCAAGGTTTCAAAGTAAGGCGAGGGGTAATGGTTCGTTCGTGAAACTTCGTTACTTAAAACGGCCGTTTCTCCTAAACCGTACATCGGAATCAAACGAACCACATATCAAAACAAAGCTCGTAACATGAACTATCTAAACATAGCAATGGTAAAAACCTAGCAGTGAGTTCACGGGTCCTAATGTTAAGAGCAAAAATAGTCTAAAGTAAATCGGGCATTACGACGGCTATGTTTACGCGATTTCCCAAATTTATACCATTCCAAATCAACCACCAAGCAACCCCAATTCATTCATACAACCAAAATCCATCCATACCATACTACAACAGCCCCAACACCTCAAGTTCTCCAATTTATGTTATTCTCAAACATGAATTTAAAACTATATTTAAGTCCTTTAACTAATCAATAAGATTTCAACATCCAATTTACTACAACTCCAACCCAAACTCTAAACATGCAAGCATCAAGCTACTCTTTTACCATAACAATCAAAATCATCCTAATATACAAAGTAAAGCTAGGGTTTGGAGATGTTATACCTTCCTTGAAGTGATGTGAGTAGCTAGGAAGCCTTAAGAAGCCTTGAGATGTCTTAGGGATGCTTGGATCTTAAAGGAAAAACAAGAAAAATCAAGTTAAAAATCTTGAAATCACTATTCATTATCTTCTTCATTGATTTCTTGGAAGAGATTGAGAATGAATTGGAGGCTTAAACTTATAGGATAGCCATATCTATGGATAAGGAGTACTAGATGATTACCTTACTAATTAAGGAAGCTTGGAACTTGAACTTTGAAATTTCTTCTTCTTGAAATGAAGAAAAGTCGAGAGCAAATGTTGAAGAAGAAAGGAAATGATTTTTGTGTTTGTGATTTGTTTAGCTTAGCTTGGTTGCTTTTGATTTGATTTTGGTTAATTACCTTATTAACCTTGAAAATTGTGTGGTTAAAAACCAACCACACCTCCTCCCCCCCTATGTCATGCTTATGTCACCTTTGCTATGTCATCACCCCTTACTTGCCCTCTTCTTATTGGTTTGATGACCTCATCATCCCTAACCTCCTTGATTAACTCTTAATTGTTTGCCTAATGACCACTGATCTGTTATACGGTTCCCTTAACTTTCGTTCTCGTTTCTCGTTTGAGGGATCATACCCGGGATCTTATTACTTGGGTTTCCTTAACCTTTCTCAATACATTATATTCCTTTTATGATCCTCTCTTATAATCCTTTAATTTAAATCTTTTTTATCATGTTACCTTATACTCAATTCTTTCTGTATCTAGTGGATTTCCGGGAAAAATCAAAGTGTTCGGAATTGGATTCTGACGATCTTTACATACACTTATATACAATATAGAGTACCAATAAAATCTTAGAATATCAATAACAGAACCCCTACATAGTGTGGGATGAAAAGTTTTCTTGTTCAGAAATATCAGCAAAAACACTATTCATAAGGGTTACAAAAAGTTCAAAATTTTGGGGTTATTACAAACTTGGCCCAACAAGGCCCTGCACAAGCCCAACCGAAAAGCACAACAGATTAGCACAGCCACCACACGCGCGGCCACACGCTGCCCATACACACACCAACACAACCGACACACACACACAATCACAAACAAATACACACACACACACACCGTTACACGCACGCATACACAGCTACACACACAACTATACACACACGAAGCACGCAGGAAGAGCCGAATAAGCAATCGAAAAAGGAAGGGAAGCAGGGGCGGCGAGTCGCCAGGAAAGAAATTGAAGCAACAGCGGCTTACCAGGCCGAGAAGAACGAAACGAACGGAATACAAAGAGGAGAGAAAAGAAATTGATCGAGTGAAGATGAGACTGGAGGAAGAGATCGATTGTGAGAGGAGAGGAGAAAGGCAGTGGCTACACAGGGGGTGGGGGGTTAGGTTATTATATATATATATATATATATATTTTCTTTATTTCCCGATAACTGAAATTTGTGCCGACATTTCAATCTTTTAACGAATAATTCACAAATAAAAGTAACCCGAAAATTCACAAAAGTAGTTTTAAAAATCTCGGGTTAATTTAAAACTATGTATGTAAAATTTCAATATTTTTTTTCAATTATTTTTGGAACGTGCATTCCGACCCGTGTTTTGCAAATTAATAAACAGACGAGTGGTTAAATAAAGGTCAGAAAGTTTCCGAAACAATTTTAAAATTCTTGAAATATTTCAAACTTACTAAAATAAAATTTTCATTATTTTTGAAACATTCTGGAATTAAATACGGATTTTATGATTTAGTGAAATCAGAAAATCATTTAAAATTAACTAATTAATAAAATATTGATTTCTAAATTTTATAAACCCCTAAAAATAATAAATAAAATTATAAAATAATAAAATTAATTTTAGAAATAATTTTAACATTTTTAAAAATAAATATTCAATAAAATCACTTTAAAATGAGTTAAATGCATACAGCTCGATAATTAATTACAAAATTAATCTCCACATCTAACAATCGCAAACAATTAATATCACAACAACACATAGTTGACTGAACCATCACATATTTTATTTATTTAATAATTCGATAATTACATTTACATATCGAATCCGAAAATAGGTTACTTAGCCGATAAGTAACTAAAAAGACGATACGATTTTAATACCATAATTGGGATAATTATCAAAACAGAGCTTCCTATAAAATACTTTATACGAAATTAAGGTGATAATGTCTCATCTTTTGAGACTATGGATTCTTATCGATATAAAAAATGATATGCGTATCGAAAATTTCACACCGGGACTCGTACAGGTCAAACCGTACCCCGGATCGAAAAAGTCAAAACATGAAAAGTGTTCAGAATTATCAGATTAAGTCAGGAAGGAGTTTTCGGAAGAGTTTCCGGTTGTAAAAATGCAAAAACGATTGAAGTGGGACAATTTCTAATTCTAAAAAGTAATTTTATAATTATGTAAAAATAATCATTGTTAATTCTATAAATCCTTATAAAATCATATGATTATTCAAAAATTACCAGAAAAATACTAAAATTATCTAGATTTAATTCTGGATAATTGGAAATTAGAATATCTAAATTTTATCAGAAATAAATATTCAAATATTATTATCCATCATCAAATAATTCACCAAAATTCACACAAAACTCACATAATAATTATTTATTGATAAAAATAATTACATAATATTTCTCAGGCGTTACAGAACCTTTGGGAGCTCATAATTGGTAACAATTGGTGATCTCACAGTTGGGAGGTATAAGGAGTTGGGAAGATTGGTGAACATGATGATCAATAATGAAGTCATTCTTGCAGCATTTAAAGGGACATGGTTGATCAGACTATGACTTGTTATTTCTTTTCCAACCAAGTAACATATGAGAACTCCTTCAGACAACAGCATACATTCATTCTCTAAGGGGGAGATAAAAGCTTATATAATAGTTTGGAGGATTCCTCAATTAAGGGGGCGAAATAGCAGGAAGGAGGAAAAAGGTAAAGCATATGTAAACTACACCACACCATTGTTATTTGTAACTACGGATCCTATTGTACGGGAGAGGTGGTAAACACAAAGGTGATTTTCTAGTGATCAGAAGAAGTGGTTTGGTTCATCACTATTCTTCATAAGGGGAGAAGCTGTTTTCCAAAAGGGGAATACCATTAGTTCTTATCTGCGGATCTTATTGTACGGGAGAGGTGGTAGATGAAGGTGATCTCCTTTAGGCAGTTGATTCTCATAGGGGGAGAAGCAAGAGAGATATGCGCTTCTCAACAGGAAATGTAGTTGTACAAAAGAAGCTACTGATGATTACTTCAAGACTGAGAAGTATTATCTGGAAAAGATTTGAAGAACCAAGTAAATGAAAATGAAACTACTTGAAGATTAGTTCAGTGTTAGAGGAACAAACATCTTTCATTTCAGTTACTCAAGAAATCTGGAAATGCGGTATTTGATCCAGAAAACTAGTAGCATTATTTACAAGTCCTGGTACATCACTTTTTCTAGTTGTTAGTTGAGTTATCCTCTCTATTTAATTTGTTTGTTAAGTTTAACAATCAAATAGGGGGAGATTGTTGGTGAGACCGCGTAGCTGTATGAACAGTTACGTGATAACTCAACATTATAACAATACTAGAACATGACAGGTTAATAATACTACGTCTACACAAGAAATCATGAAGAATGAAGACAAGGCAAATACAAAGAATCAGAAGATAAGAAGAAAGCCTGAAGTCTGTCTACAAGTCACTGAAAGAAGTTCATTAATATGATCATGCCTCAGTGAAGAACGAAGGTTAAAGACTTTCAGGGTTTCGGAAATGTTTGAAGATTCAGTATACAAGTGCTACCGGAAGATTTCAGTGTATTGGCATTGATTGAAGATAGACAGTGTTCGAAGTATAGGAATCTGAAGAATTGAAGACAGGGTATAGACAGAGGTTAATAAAGACGTTGTCTAGAGTACCAGAAAGGATTCTAGTGAAAGTATAATTGTTTATTGGCAGTCAGTGTTCAAAGCAATAAAGTTGAGGCAAGCTTAACAATGTAATCAAGGCTATAATATGAAGACCTGAATCAGGGTTATTCGTCTGTTGTAACACCCCCAGATCCGGGGTCAGGGATCCGGGCCTGTCACGGTCTTTCTTTCCACAATACCACTTCACTTAATTAATAATAATTAAGCTTATGATGTGACCCCACACTAACACACACCACAACTCGTTATAGTCTCAGAGATGAAATTGAAATAAGTACAAGTCTTTGAATCCACAGTTTAAAAGTTATTACAACCCAAAATGATTACTTGATAAATTTACAGTTAATTGCCATTATCTGCCACAAGTTATAATTGTACAATATTTGGTTCCCAAAAGTAGAATGTCTGATCTACAGGTAGATCTACCTCTGCAGCTATAGCAGCTACGATCTCAACGGGAAGGCACAGGGCGCTTCCCACGCTCTTGCGCTGGGTCTGCTTGAGCCTGGCCATCTTTCCTAACTGTTGTTGTGTGAAGAAGAAATGAAGCAAGAGTGATCATTACAGCTCGTAAGATAATATATAGTCTTAACAATAATACAAGTATCTGAATGGATACTTACTAGAATCCTTTATCATGTGTAAGGTAATTACTTACTGGATATAAGTTTAAAAGAAGATGAAGTTACCAATTACTTCACTATACTTATACCATTTTTAGAAATCTACTTGAACTACTACTGCTCAAAGTATAATAAGATTCAAGAGGTCATCCCATAGATGAGACCATAAATTAAAACTTGAATATATTCAATTTTTGAAATATTTTTAAAAGAAATGAAGTTACGAGATACTTCATTCAAATGAAACACCAATAAAACTGTTTGACCCTGTCAATGCTTCGGCAACCACCCATTCGTAGCCTTTCGATCGAAATGCTACGGGTAGTGTTGCAGAATTATCCAACTGGATGATGAACTCATTACGGGAGTTTGTCGCGCCAGGAAGACCACTTACGATGATCAGTCGCAGTAGTACAACCCCACCATTTTCTACATGTAGAGGAGAACCTGTCGGATTTACTTGTCAACCGAACACTGGACTTCTAAGGAATGGACCGTCTTAGCGGAACTTCTAGGCCATTTTGGGCCAATATAATAAGGCTGGGCCGGCGCCACTCGACCACTTATGCCACTCCTAGTTCAGATGAAATCCATGACTCTGAAACGTAAAGCTCGTCCCCCTTTCCCCAAGTAGAAACTTGTTGATACGGCTCCACCAAGAAGTCGTATCTAGTTGGAAAGGAAAAACTCACCGATATTTCCTAGGCGATGCCTGTTAATGGATTAACTTGTTCCAAGAATTTTACTTCCCGAGTGTTGGGTAAGTAATCAAAATTCTTTTATCAAGACAACAACCTTGTTGCGAATATAAAACACACCACAGAGCCGGATCCCTCAGGTTTGAGCGAGTATTTAAATCCCCTTCGAAAGGAGGATCTTAAATATAAAAAAATGAGTTTTGGGATTCGCTCTGACTTTTAAAAATCATTTTAAAGACTTGTAAACACTTTAAAGAGTGTTTGGAGTAATGCTGATTTAATAAAGTAAATCAGTCCCAATATATTAGAAAATATCTGAATATTATTATTTAAATAATATTCCCAATAAGAATAATCTTTATAAAAATAATTGAAGTAGATGTTGTAAAACTTATACTTGAAATGACTATTAAATAACCAAAGATATACTTATACGAAAGTAATATCTTTATTTGAATAATCAAAAGTAAGTTTGATTACCGACACATTATTCTTTAATAAAATAAAGAATATTAATTAGTAAATAAATCGGAGTCATAAGCCCTCGAATGAATATTCAAAATAATATTCATTAAATAAATAAGCAGAGTCATAAGCCCTCGAATGAATATTCAAAATAATATTCATTAAATAAAATAAGCGGAGTCATATGTCCCCGAATGAATATTCAAAATAATATTCATTAATAAAATAAAGTTATCGAATAAACCTTATTTGATTCATAGTTTTAAAAACTATTCATATATATATATATATATATAATATATATATATATATACTCGGAGCATCGACTCCCGGTTTTTAGAAAAAAGTTCACCTTTGGGTCCCTATACTAAGGGTATATGCAAATTATCGCTTATCTCTAGCATAGGTATTATCAACTGAATCAACAGATATATGTATCAAGAATACGAAACAGGCATGCATATATACCGTATCACATGCTACAATATATCGCAAGAATTTGCTAATAATAAATATGCATTTATCGCAAGATCATGCATAAACACATGTACATCACAACAACAGTTATACGGGTAGAAAACTTGCTGAGCGACTGAGGGTGATTAATGGCTTGGGACGAGTCTGGTAACCTATAAACAACATGTGAGTTGGAATTAAACCAAAGTCACTTGTAAATCTATACTTTAACCAAATTAGACTCTAACGCTCGCTTTGCGCTTACTGATTCTCTTAAGTCACTCGAGTACCCTCGGCTCCACCATTTTTAATAATTTAACCATTATGAGTTTTAGGCGATTCTTTCGCGAGTATCTTACTAACTGCCTAAAACACTTAACATAATTGTTTCATACACTAATTAACCCTTTTTAGGTCTTTAACCTATGTTTCAAAGTAGGTGAGGGGTAATGTTTCGTTCGCAAAACGTCGTTACTTAAAACGGCCGTTTCTCCTAAACCGTACATCAGAATCAAACGAACCACATATCAAAATGAAGCTCGTAACATGAACTATCTAAAACTGGCAATGGTCAAAATCTAGCAGGGAGTTCTCGGGTCCTAATGTTATGAACAAAGTAGTCTAAAGTAAATCGGACATTACGACGGCTATGTTTACACGATTTCCCAATTTATACCATTTCCAATTCAATCACCAAACAACCCCAATCCATTCATACAATCAAAGTCCATCCATATCACACTACAACAGCCTCAATCAACTCAATATTAACAATTATACTTATTCTTAAACTTGAATTTAAACTATACTTAAATCCTTTAACCAAACCATAAGATTTCAACATTCAATTCACCACCATTCCAACCCAAACTCTAAACAAACAAGCTTCAAGCTACTCTTTACCATAACTATCAAAATCATCCTAATATACAAAGTAAAGCTAGGGTTTGGAGATGATATACCTTCCTTGAAGTGATGTGAGTAGCTAGGAAGCCTTAAGAAGCCTTGAGATGTCTTAGAGATGCTTGGATCTTAAAGGAAAAACAAGAAAAATCAAGTTAAAACCTTGAAATCACTATTCATTGTCTTCTTCATTGATTTCTTGGAGAAGATTTAAGAATGAATTGGAGGCTTAAACTCATAAGATAGCCATAACTATGCATAAGGAGTACTAGAGAATTATCTTACCAATTTAGGAAGCTTGGAACTTGGATTTTGAAAAATCTTCTCTTTGAAAATGGAAAATGCCGAGAGCAAATGTTCTTGGTGAAGAGAAATACAATTTTTGTTTTGATGAAATGATTTGTTTTGGCTTGGTGGATGTAGTTTTGTTTTTTGTTTTGGTTAATTACCTTATTAACCTTGTCTTTGTGTGGTTATAACCAACCACATCTCCTCCCTCCCCTATGTCATGCTTACATCACCTTATCGTGTCACCATCTCTTACTTGTCCTCTCCTTATTGGTTGGATGACCTCATCATCCCTAACCTCCTTGATTAACTTCTTAATTGTTTGCCTAATGACCGCTGATCTGTATACGGTTCGCTTAACTTTCGTTTTCGTATATCGTTTGAGAGATCATACCCGGGATCTTATTACTTAGGTTCCCTTAACCTTTCTCAATATATTATATTCCTTTTATGATCCTCTCTTATAATCCTTTAATTTAAATCCTTTTTTATCCTGTTACCTTATACTCAATTCTTTCCGTATCTAGTGGATTTCCGGGAAAAATCAAAGTGTTCGGAATTGGATTCTGACGATCTTTACATACACTTATATACCATATAGAGTACCAATAAAATCTCAGAATATCCATAAAAGAAACCCTACATAGTGTGGCACGAACAGTTTTCTTATTCAGCAAAAAACACTATTCATAAGGGTTACAAAAAGTTCAAAATTTTGGGGGTTATTACATCTGTGAACCAGACCAGTTGCACTAGACGTCAACAACTCGTGAAAGGAATCTGGGTATTATTTATAGAAGAATTGTTAAGTTGAGGAACGTACTTGGATTGAAGTTTATATGTTAAAGTACGAGACGAGGTGTGCGGGGTATACAGCTAAACAGCTCAGGGGGACTGGCGAAGCCAAAGTTTAATGTTAAATTAAATAAATTATTTAATGGAATTTAATATAATTTATTTAATAAACTTAAAATGATTTATCTTATAACTTTAATAAGTTTATTTTATAAATCTAAATTAGTTTATTTATATAAGTTATATTTAAGTTTATTTTATAAATTAATTTAGTTACAATTTAAACTTAAAAGAAAAAGAAAAAAAATAAATGAAATAAAAAGAAAGAAAAGAAAAGAAAATAGAAAAAGAAAAAGAAAAAAAAGAAAATAAAAACAAAAGAAAATAAAAAAAAAAAGAAAAAGGAAACCAAGGGTGTTATTCCCTGGTCGCCACAGAAGGTGACATGAGGTTTATTACCAAGTACATTTACATGTACTTGGTGTACAAGTGAATAAGGGGTTGTCGCCACAGGAGATTCCCCCTCCCCTACTTGTCGCCACACAACCAAGCTCCTCTCTCCTGGATCAGCCGTCGCCACTGACAAAGATTGCACTCCTTGTCCCCACAGAAAAAGCTGTCGCCACACAGAGCTCCTCAATTCTCAGACACACAATTTTATTGTGTATAAAGTCTACACTTTGCAGCAGAAGATAATCAACCATTCATTTTGAATCAATTTTATGTTCATCTTCTCTCCCAAAGAGAAGTGAAAATGGCAGCATTGATTTACAGAGAAGCTCAGCTTTTTGTATATCCGTTTAACTTCTCACCGAGAACGAACGTTATAATTCCCGATTAATTCTTGTATATTCAATTAGGGCATTATGATCGGTTATCCGGTAATTAAAATCCTTAGAAAAACAAAATCTAGATTTTGTATAGGATTTGATTGTAAATCTTTGTAGAAGCTAGGAACTTTATTGTTCTTAGATGTAGCCAGTAATTTATTTACCACGAGTGTAGTAACACCCCTCGAGGAATATACGAATATATATTTCCCCGAATATCTTTTGTCCTTGTTTTTATCGGTACCAAACACTATTTCTCTCAAGAACACGAAACCACTAACCCGAGCACTAAATATTTTATTCGCTAAGATTCGAAAGAATTTTTATTTAGTGATTATCGTATTCAACCCCCCCCCCCCCTTCTAGATAATTCGGGACCTAACAAAGGTATACAAAGGAATGAAGGATTTAGGTTAATCGAAACATTACGCAAGGGAGTTCATAAAGGTTCTTATAGGGTTACGAGAAATTCTAGGTATAAAAAGGAATCAACAGATAATAAGAATATGAATCAATAGGGTTGCTATAAAGGTTTAAACAATAACCATATCAATCATTACAAGATCAGTATCAGGGTGTTCCAAGGGATCAATGACAAGTATAAGCACAAGTATCAATATCAGGGTTCAAGAATCAATAACAGGTTATCACAAGTGTTATAAAAGATCATTACTCTATCATGGCATCATCAATATCCTCTCTATAATCAGTTTATACAAGTAGGCAGAGTTACTTCCTGAATTCGCTTTCCTTCTTTACGGGGTTTGAGCTACTGCCACCTAGAATACCTTTCCCTTTCCTAGCATGAATGCCTTCACGACCTGATCTACAATCCAAAAATCAAACCCTAATTAGATTCCCACTCGACGTTCCCGAATGTTAATAATTACCCCAATTTGTTCTAACGCTTAACTCATATATACGAGTATAATCACAATTATATACACATAGCACTTAATACAATATATTTTCATACTTGTACTCCACACTTTAGCAATAATCACCTTTCGTATGACTCGATAACAAAACAACTCAATCCTTTCCTTTTTATCCAAAAATTCGAACCAACAGTCACATATTAAACCAATCAATTTCCTAATATCTTGACATGCATTTACTTAACTAGACTCTAAAATCAAATCAACCAAATAACTTGAATCAATCCCTTTTAACAACCATGATCCTCACGGCTTTTCACAAAACACAAACAATAAATCAAATATCGACAAGCAACCCCTTTTAAAACCCATGTTCTTTTTATTAAAGCCAATTCAATACATATACTAATTCACGACAACTTATCTTTTAACCATTTTAAACCTAAATAGTTACATGCAAAGTTATGACTTGACATGCATTTGATATTTCATCCAAAAATAAATCAAATTCATCTCTACAATCCATTTAAACACATAATTCAACTTAATTTCTTAAGAACAGTCAAGTACATTCGAAATTTCAAGAACCATAACATACATGCACCAATTTGAGTCTTTGAACTACCAATCAATCTAATTATCCAATATTTTCTAAGAATAAACATCAACAAGTCATTTTCATCAATAAAAATTGATTTGATTATTTCAAAAATCAAGAACCCATGCGGGTTTAAAGGAATCACCACATGCAAACACTAAAAATTTAGTTTGAGGATTCTAGAGCTCAGTTTCAATATCATCACACACCACCGGTTCACCGGAGTTCATTACCGGTGGCGGTGGCACCCCCCCCCCCCCGCTTGGGGGTTTCTAACCCAAACCACCAATTTTTACACCAAAATAAGCATGCAATCATGTATATCAAAACCATTTGAAAATCAAATACCCTTTTTGTTTTCATCAAAACCGAACCAAAACCACATAACCCAACTTTGGGTTTTTCCAAAACTTTGGAGATAGTAACATGCATCTACATATCTGAATAGAGAAAGAAAAATCTTGCATATTCATGGTTTTATAATCGAAAATGATGAAGAATGGAGGAGAGATTGGAGAGGGAGAGGGAGAGAGAGAGTGAGAGAGAAGAAAGACTTCGGTGGTGATGAAAGAAAAAAGAAGGGGGTGGGGGTGTGGGGATATATAACTACCAAGGAAGGGTAGTTTGGGAATTTGGTTAAATGAATTTATGAAGTTTCTTTTATTCTTACTCAAAAATGAATTTAATTAATACACAACCATCTTAGAAAAGATGAAAATGTTAAAAATAACAATTTTAGAATATAAATTTTGAAATTATCTTTCTCGACATTTTTAAACTAATTTTTTGAGCGTACGGTTTATTTTATATAAATTTTACAAGATTACGCTCAAAATAAAATTATAACTCGATAAAATCATTTAAAATATATTGATCGCCAAATAATTTCATCTATCATTTTTAGAAAGTCTCTAGGACTATTTGGAAGATAACAAAATAAATTTCACGCCTTGACCATACTCATATAATTTTATAAAAATATATAAAGGTCCAATAAACCTTATTTTAAATCAAATAAATCCCTTAAAATCATTTAAAAATATCCAGATCACATAATCATGCACATTATCAGGAAATAACAATCACGACTCATATTGTAGCCCATTCAATCATAAAAGTTTTCCCTTTTTATTCATATTCACTGTTCGCGTAACGGGACGCGTCTTGTCTCACGGCCCGACGCTGAGCGTTTCCGCTTACTCTTCACAATCATTTTTTATATCAACTGACACATCACTGGAATATAATAATCACTTAAACATTCATGTTTCATATTAATCCACAATTAGAACATAAAATTATATTTTATTTATTTAATCACGTCGCGAAATTACCAGTCGCTATAATCTACCCCCTTATAAGGATTATGTCCTTGAAATCTAGTCTAAACAAATAGATGGGGATATTTCTCTTACATATCACTCTCTAATTCCCAAGTGGATTCCTATATCTTAGAATTTCTCCACAATACTCTAACTAAAGGTACAACTTTATCTCTGAGCGTCTTCTATTTTTGATCTAAGATTCGAACGGGTTGTTCGACGTAAGACAGGTCTTGCTGAATTTCTACTGGTTCCAATTCGATCACATGGCTTGCATCAGTATTATATTTCTTTAGAAGAGAAACATGAAACACGTTATGAAGATATTGCATCTGTGGAGGTAACGCTAATTCATAAGTCACTTTCCTGACTTTTTTAAGTACTTCGAATGGTCCAATATACCTGGGACTCGGCTTTCCTTTTTCCCAAATCTGGATAACCCTTTCCACGGAGATATTTAACAACACTTTGTCTCCGATCTCAAATTGCATATCTTTTCGATCTTGATCCGCGTATTTTTTTTCGATCTTGAGCAGCAATTAACCTTTTACGAATCACTTCCACTTTCTCTTTCATTTGTTGAACTAGCTCTGGGCCAATCAGCTTGCGCTCACCAACCTCGTCCCAATATGTAGGGGATCTACATTTTCTTCCATACAACGCTTCATAGGGAAGAATGCCAATACTCGCGCGATAACTGTTGTTGTAGGAAAACTCAATCAATGGCAAATGATCGTCCCAATTTCCTTTGAAATCCAATACACATGTTCTCAACATATACTCGATCATTTGAATTGTCCTTTCGCTTTGTCCACAGGGGGCCCTGAAATCCGAGCTACGTTTTCCCCTACACCCTTTCATTCCAAGGCTTCTAGCTGAGCTCAAGATTCATCCATGCCAGCTTTACCCCAAAGAGTGGGCATTCATCATTTTGTTCATAGTGAGATGTCACGACTTGTGCATCCCATTGAGTGTAATGATGTTTCGAAGCAGTTTCATGATGAAAGCTATTATTCCTAAAAAATCTAAGAAGTAGGATTATAGAATGGGGGTTGAATGTAATTCTTAGTTTCTTAACAATCTTTTAAAACTTCTTGCAAATATAAATAAAATTGTGTATGAATATGCTAAGTACGTATAAGACATATTCAAGTATTCAAAATATAAAGTAAATAAACAAATATGTATAAAAACTTTCTGGTGGATTGTTGTTTCCACCAGAGATATATATAAATGTAGAAGATCTCTGTGATGCAAAAGAGCACACAGCTACTTGCAAGTAAATTTACAAGAGAGAGAGCTAAGAAATTCTTAACAGATTATGCCTAATCTATTTCTTAGTTCTTTCAATAAATATTTTCCTCTTGCTACTCTTGGTTATTTATTTCCAAGTTACATGTGAAAAAGACAACTAATAAAACAAATATGTCTAAGTCTAATTATATGTTTCTTCATTTCTCCATCCATCATCTTTGTATTTCTTCAAGTTAGCATGAAAATGCTTCTTGATCTTCATAATCCTGATTACAGGCTACCACATTCCTTTGTATAAAATCAACCCATGTGATTGTTAAGTCACTATCTACTCCTAATTTGAATTTGTTATCCGTCGAGACTCACTTGTCGAGACTCACTTGGATCATTCGTCGAGACTCTATTTGATCATCCGTCGAGACTCTATTGGATCATCCGTTGAATGAGATTTAGGTCATCCGCCGAAACCTTGTAGAAACATCCGTTGAAAGTATTTCCATAGCAGTTGACTCAATTTCACTTATGCAAAATTATAAGGCATTTAATATTTACAATTAGCCAACCTATTTTACATATCATACTAGAAGCCAACATGACTTAGAATATCCTACAACTTTAATCCTTCAAAACATTACAGTATACAGGAATGTGCTACAAAAATATTTAAATATAAGCTACTCTTTCAACGGATGACAAGTGAGATTGTCCATTGAAAGCTACAATTACACTTAATTAAATCTACTAAAGTGTTTTGGTAACATATCATCAAGCCTACAACATATTCCTAACAATCTCCCCTAATTTATGTCTACTGGGATTGTAGGCATAAATTTAGAAGGACTTGATGATAAAAAAACACCTTTTACAAAAAGATCATTTATATAGTAGATTAAAATGATAAGTATTGCAAGTTTATTAAAAGTTGACAAAAGAAAGTTCACACAAGTCATACAAGCTTTATTCAAGGTGCTCCTCTAGACTGAGCAAATTAATCCTTTTTCCTTGAATGTCTAGTCTTCTTTCCAAGCTTCATATTGTTCTCTTCTATCTGGAGTTGGAGTTGTCTGTAGAACTCAGCTTCATCTTCATTAGATAGATCCAGCATCTCTTGCATTTCATTTAGAGTTTCATTACTTGATATTCTTAGCTAAACTTCTAGTCTGAAAAATCTTCCGGTGTTCCTCTCATCCTTGAACTCCATCAACCAGTAAGGCTTCAAGTGCACTTTACTTCCAGTATAAGGAATAGTTAAGATTCTTGGTAGTGCACTTGGTTCCCTACACCTTCTTTGAATTTGTTGGATTTTGTTAAGTATCTCTATTTTGGCCACCTTGGTGAATCCAAAAATTTTCTTGATTGCAGAGAATACTTTTACTAAGATAGAGTAGCCTTCATTGAGAGTCCTGTGAAGAGGCCAAGTAAATTCCTTTCCACCCTTGCACTTGAACAGTAATCTTTCTAGGAGTCTTTTGTGGGAATCAATAGCTCTCACTTCATCTATCCTCCAGGTAAAGATTAATGTCAGAAAACTCCTTTATGTCACACATACAGAGTTGATCTCCTTTGTTGACTGTTGGCTTGGGTTTAGATAAGGTTTTGGATTTAGAAGGGATAGACTTTACTGGCTTGCTTGTTATGTTCTTCTTTCTTGAGGAGGTTGGAATAAGGAGATTCCGCTCTGGAATTGGTAGGCTTTTGCCACTCTATTGGTTCATCCTTGGGAATGATTGCCTCGCCATGAAAATTCACACCAAGATGGACCTTGTTAGTCCCTTAACAATCTGACAAGAATTACAGAAGGGGGTTTGAATGGAATTCTTGAAACTTTTTCTCGAAATAAAAATGTTCTAACTCGAATATATATATAAGTGTGAATTGATTAGCACAATGCGGAATAGTTACTAATGAATCAAAACACAAGTAATTAAAAATAAGAATCTTTAAAAACTTTCTGGTGGATTGAATGATTCCACCAGAGATATAATATATATCGAGAGAACCCTGTATGCAAAATGCTCACAGCTGCTTACAACAATTGAACAACTAAGAATGCAGAGAAATACTAAGAATTCTGCTTACAAATGTTTCTCTACTTCTGTCTTAGATTCGATGGTTCCTTAGTTGCTACTTCTTGGTTTATATATCACCAAGATTACAAACTAATGAGACAAGATAATAAAACAAAAAACTATCTACTCTATTACAATGCTACTTCATTACTCTATTCCATCATCTTTGAATATCTTCATAATAGCATGGAAATGGCAATGCTTCTTTGTTCTCAAAAACCCAGTTGAATAGGATACCACATTCCATTTGCATCCACTCGACGCATGTGACTGAGTTGTCACTTTCAACAGATATTTGAATTCTTTATCCGTCAGGTTATTGATCATCCGTCGAGATATTGATCATTCGTCGAATACATTGTTTGATCATCCGTCGGGTAGCAATCAGGCACTAGACTTCATTTCACTTATGCAGAATTACAAGACATCATCTATGTACAATTAATCAACCTATTCTGCATATCTAACTAAAGTCATCATGACTTAAGTACTACTACAGATTCTGAACAATGTGTATGCAGAAATGTGCTTCAGACTTATTATTATATAAGCTACTCACTCGATGGATAATAAGTCATCATCCGTCGGGACTATATTGAGTCATCCGTCGGGACTTTAAACCTTATCGAGAGTACTACATTATTTCACTAAGTAAAATCTACCAAGATGTTTTGTTCATGAAATCATCAAGTACACAACATATATTACTGGAATTGTAGCCATAAATTAAGAGACACTTGATGATAAAAAACATCTTAAAAATACAACTTTAAAAGAAAGTAGATATTACTGAAAAGTGCTTCAATTAACAAAATGTATAAAGTTTTTGCTCACAATCATTTTCAAGATGCTCCTCTAGCCTGAGCAGATTTATCTAGTTCCTTGAAGGTCTGGATCTCTTTCCAAGCTTTCTGTTGTTTTCCTCAATCTGATTTTGGAGCTGACTGTGGAATTCCAGTTCATCAGATTCTGAGAGATTTAACTTTCCTTGCATTTCCAAAAGAGTCTCATTGCTGGAGATGCTCAATTGGTCTTCTAATCTGAAAAATCTTCTCACTCCTTTGTCATCCATGAACTCCATCAGCCAGTAGGGCCTTAGATGCACTCTTCTCCCTGTGTAGGGATAATCAGAGTCTTTGGGAGTGTATCTTTGGCTCTAACACTCCTTAGTTTTTCAATCTTCTTCAGTACCAATCTTCTTGCAGTAATATTGAACCCAAAGTTCTTTTTGAAGGATGAATAAACTTTAATCAGTACAGCTTGGCTTTCTTGAAGGATCCTGTGAAATGGCCACTGAATCTCCTTTCCTCCTTTGTACTTGAACACTAACCTTTCAGGTAGGTTTCTGTATGCATCAATTCTTCTCACTTCATCTAGTTCATCTAGATAGAGGTTTGGATCAGAAAATTCTTTGATGTCACACAAGTACATGTAATCTCCTTTACTGACTTTAGATTGAACTTTGACTAGAGATTTGGATTTGAGAGGTGACAGCTTCACTTTTTTGACTGCTCTTGACTTTGTTCTCTATGGCTTGTTAAGGATTGGAAAATAGAAGTCAGGAATTGGTATGTTCTCCATTCTATGGTTCATCTTTGGGCACTAT